>NC_056728.1:1680756361-1680876361 GCF_019279795.1 Protopterus annectens | reverse complement strand
GTGGGTATCAGGTCAATCTGATCAATGGATGAAATAAATCTGATTTAGAAGCCTTCTGCTCTTATAGTTATGTAAATGCCAATGTGCATTAGTAGGTTTTGTTAACAAATCTGGTACCTGCTGATGCTGGGCACTGACTCATACCTCTAACTGTCACCAAAATGCAGGACACTGGTGAAGTGACAGTCCTCCAAACTGTCTCTGACTATATATAATATTGTATATGTATTTGTGTGTGTGTGTGTGTGTGTGTGTGTGTGTGTGTGTGTGTGTGTGTGTGTGTTCTTACAGATTGGCACTGTACCCATGATTTGTTTGTCTACCTTGCACCCACTGCTTGGTATGAGGGGCTCATGCTCTGTCACAACACTGAATTGATTAAATTAAATATCAGTGAATGACTGAATAAAACAGTAAAGTAATGTTTCTAGAATATATAAAACTAATGCCTTTCAGCTTTTCCCAGTTAGGAGTCAGCACAGCAGAACTCTGGTCCACTAATGATTGGCAGTGGATTTTTAGGTGCCAAGTTGCCAGCCCAACACCCAACCTTCAAAGAAGGAACACCCATTCACACTCACACCTACCTGTGTGTCTTTAATATTACTTGACCATGGGGAGGACATGCAGACTCCACACAGAAGTCTCTCCAGCCAAGAATCAAACAGGAGAGCCTCTTGTTGTGAGGTGACAACACTAACCGCTGCACCACCAGAGTATATAAAATAACTAAATTATAAAGCAGTAGTGCTGTACTCATTATATATGTAGATGCTGTAGCAGTATTGTGCTTTAAGAGTACACCAATGTTTGCTTAAAATATCACGTTAAAAATATTGTAAAAAGTTTCACAGTAGAATGTGATGCTCTGTTAAATGTTTTATTTTATTAAGCAGCACAAATAATACCACATATATGAAGGTAAACAGCTGTGATCAACACTGAAACATGTGATGGCAAACATTTGGTTGATACGGTATGTATACCAGCATCAAGAGTGTGGTATCTTGGGAAATTAAATTTATTCTGTGGTACGGTTATCTCAGACTTAATATAAAAACAATACAAAATAACAGCTTTTAAATTTAAAATAAAATAAATTCATGACTTCTAAATTCTGCAGTACCATACCTCTCAATCTCTTAGAATAAGAAATCTGGTCAAAGACTAGAATAATGGGAGGACAAATGCCCAAAAATAGGGGCAAAATTTAAAATATTGCTCTAATAAACTTAGAAAGCTGATAGAATATCCGGATTTGTGTTAGTACACATTTTATGAAGGATACGAAGTCTGAAACTCATATATGTTGTTATTTAGTGACCTTAGTCCTCTGTGATTTACCAGAAAACCACAAATTTTATGAGAAACAGACTAAAACTATGATGCTGAATCTAGACAGTTGAGAAGTATGTTACACACACACACATATACACACACACGCACACACACACACACACACACACACACACACACACACACACACCTTCTCTCTGCTGTTACACACACACACACACACACACACACACACACACACACACACACACACACACACACACACACACACACACACCTCTACCTTTTCTCTGCTCTCACACAGCCACACACTCATACACGCACCTAATTTCTGACACAGTAACATACACACACCTTATCTCTCCTATGAACGGCTAGTTTAAATTACATAGACCCACACACACACACACACACACACACACACACACACACACACACACACACACACACACACACACACACACACACACACACACACACACACACCTCTACCTTTTCTCTGCTCTCCCACAGCCACACACTCATATACACACCTACTTTCTGACACAGTAACACACACATACCTTATCTCTCCTATGAACGGCTAGTTTAAATTACATAGACACACACACACACACACACACACACACACACACACACACACACACACACAAAATCTCTCTCATACAGAAAAACAAACCGCCAATTTAACTAACACACATACTCATACACTCGTACACTCATACGCTTACTCACACTTACTCGGCATCGCTAGTTTAAATTCTACAGTAAGTGCAGACTGAGTTTACATCCATAGCATGCATTAGTAGTTACACTAGACTTGAAGTTGCTGCCTTTCAGTCTTAAAGCAGAAGTTAAATGCTGGATTTCGTGGTGGCTGCTTTTACTTTTTATTAATATTGTTACTTAAGATACCGAGTATTTACAAACTTTAATTATGGCACATATGCTAGTAGAGGACAGTTAAAATAGTTTTTCCATTCTATTCATGGACTTACTAACTTGCATGGCTCTGTTGCTTTGTAAAACCTGTATGACCTGCACTTATGCTATTTTAATGCAACACCACTCTTGTGCAGAATTCTATGGTTATGTCAGTCAAATGCAGCTGAAATTATTATTATTATTATTATTATTAGCTGACTGCAGTGTATTACTCTTTCTCAAAAATGTTTTAATTCTTGATATCCTTCAGAAAATGCATACTAATGCAAAACCTGTCATTCTAAAACCGTTCTAAGTTTGTAAGTGCCTTATTGAAAATTCATTCCTGATTTCAGACCATTGTCCCCTCCACACATTATGTTTGGCTAACGGCTATGTTTAAAATTTTTGGCTTTGACATGCTGAGCAGTATAAGAGTTCTGTGGGCTACCAGCTCTTAAACTGCTTTTTGTTACATCAGGGAAACATTTGAAACACAAACTCACTAACATGACTTCCACCTTACAAACAGCAGGATAATATTCAATCGTACTTACCAATTATCCCTGATTTTGTCTTCGTTTTTTGCCATGCCTCTGGCATATGTTTGATTTTCTGTTAAATTGTTGAGGATTTCAACAATTCAGTATATCTTATTGTTCAAAATGCATACTGACACAAAATTTGTAAGTGAATTATAATAATAGATGCCTGAATCTGAATCCTTATACCCCTTGACCTTGTCCGGCATTATCTACACGTGGGTCATGAAATCAATGACATTGGTAACTGTTCCTGTAGTCAGTAAGGAGTAGCAAATGGTCCTCCTTAATGGAGAATGCCACCATCACGGAGTGTATTTTTCTTAATTGAAGCCTCTTCAAAGTGGGATGGTTCTGGGGCCCTTGTCTGCACACCGAAACTGGGATTTAATGGGGCCAATCGGGAATTCATGGCACTTTATTATTTTGAGCCCAAAACCGGGAAATGCCGAGGAATTTGGTACAGTTGAGAGATATGTTATGCGTGCTAAGTGCTATGAGTTGTGCAAACATTATGTTGTCATTTTTTATCCAAATTGCCCCTTCAAAGCCTCTATTACCTCGTAACAGCTGATTACTATCCATACTATCTAGGATCCCCAGAAGTTTTTGATCACTCTTTAGGGGGCGATATCACCCACTTTGCAAACCACTGGTTTAAGCAAAAGTAACTCAAAAATAACTCACATTTAGGTTACTATTTACTAAAAAAGTAATATATTACTATTACTTTGTTACTATTTTGAAAAGTAAATAGTTATATTACTAGTTACTAAAAATTGTAATATATTGCAGTATTATATTACATATTGTAATATATCACTTCCATCACTGGCAATATGTCACACTAAAGAATAATGTTTGGTGGTACACAGGTATGGCACATACACCATGGTGGTACACAGGTATAGTACGCAGACCATGATGGTACACAGGTATAGTACGCACACTGTGGAGGTATACAGGTATAGTACACACACTGTGGTGGTACACAAGTATAGTACGCACACCGTGGAGCTACACAGGTGTAGTACACACACTGTGGTGGTACACAGGAATAGTATGCACACCATGGTGGTATACAGGTATAGTATACACACCATGGAGGTACACAGGTATAGTACACACACTGTGGTGGTACACAGGTATAGTACGCACACCATGGAGGTACACAGGTATAGTACACACACTGTGGTGGTACACAGGAATAGTATGCACACCGTGGTGGTACACAGGTATAGTACACACACCATGGAGGTACACAGGTATAGTACACACACTGTGGTGATACACAGGTATAGCATGCACACCATGGTGGTACACAGGTATAGCACACACACCATGGAACTGGTGTTTTGTACCCTACACTTGGGAGCAGGCAAAATTGCTCTGAGGTCAGTATTGAGCTTGACATGTCAGCAGAGCATACAAGAGACCTTGAAGATGTATCACTTTCAGAGGTATGAGGATTGCTTGTCTAGAGGTGGAGGAGCCCCATTAGACAGGCAGAATCATGAGAAGACCCAGATGTTGGTCTGCAAATGCAGACAGACCTGTTCCATTATTAGTTTACAGGTTCTGCACTGATGTAATGAATCATGCAGAGGTTACTTTCAGTAATGGAGGGTGCAGCTCACTGAGGTACTGCCATTAGCCTTCAGAGGTGTGTTATATGTTTTGTCAATATTATCAGGTAACGTTAAAATTAAAGATGGATTCTATAACACATTGCTTTTGGTATGACTTCTCTATTAGTTGCGTGGATAAGTTGCATTTACCTGTCTGTCTGTCTGTCTGTCTATCTATATAAGTCAGCACTAAAAAATTAAAAGCACTACACCCTCACAAACTCCCCTTGAGTACCTTGTTCCCCATTGGCCCTTTTTTTTCAATTATAAAGGAATTCCCAATACTATTCTAGCATGTCCAAAGGTCAGTTGTCCATTAACCATTAGGCCACCCTCCCATCTCCTCTCCGGTCCAGCTGGTGAATCTGGGAATCTTGAGGCAATGTTACAACTGCCTCATGTACACAGACAACCCTTTCCTCCTCCCAACAAATTCCAACACATGTGAGAGATGCAACCATATAGCCAAACTGGAGGCTAAGCTCTCTCAACTCAGTACTGGCGAAACCTGTCAGGAGGAGAAGGAAACCACACTCACTACAATTCCAGTCTCACATAGACCTACCACGACAGCAAACCAAACACATAAACACACAAAAACATACTCGGAGGCTCTAAATAAAAATCTGCCTAAGCAGCAGAGACCTCCAAAGCAGACACCCAAGCAACCGCTACCCCAAAACAAAACATGTGCAACACATAGCTCACAAAGCCAGTGTGCCAAACAGTCACAGCCCTTAAGGCTAAACAACACACCTGATACACTTGTAATAGGTGACTCTATCATCAGGCGCACTGACGTCCTGCTCACCAGGCTGAACAAGGAGAAGGTCACGGTGAGCTGCCTGTCAGGCGCTAGGATCTGCCACATAACACAAGCACTCAGGTCACTCCAAGGCAAGTACAAATATGACTCAGTCATTGTCCATGCTGATGTGAATGACCTGAGGCGTAACTCCCTGGACTACATGAAAAGAGACATAGAGGAGCTCTCTGAGCATGTGGCCCAGGCCGGTATGACCTTGACCTTGAGTAGTATCTTACCCTCACCAAGAATGATGCCACAATATGAAGACAAGATGATCAATTTCAACAACTGGCTTAAGTATTGGTGTCATGCTCGACAGGCCAGGATGCTTCGCTAGGGACGGCTTGCATCTGTCACCCCTGGGCTTTCGGATATTGGCAAAGGCTCTTGCCACCCCCATAGTGCCGTTTTTAGGCAAGGCTCAAAAGACAAACCCACCTCCATAGGTATCACAAGGGATAAGAAACTAAGAGTAATGCTAATCAATGCCAGAAGTCTAAACCTCAAGATGCATGCACTCGAAACTCTCCTTAGCATGGAGAACATCGATATCTGTGCAGTAACAGAAACCTGGTTCAAGGCTCCCGAGAGCACCCCAGCACTACCAGGTTATACCTCATACCATGCTTTTTGGCCCCAAAACTTGGACCGAACCAGAAAAGGAGGGGGAGTATCAATATTCGTCAAAGATACCCACACCTCCAGGTTGGTGGCACAGCACAAAGCATCAGAGACTATCCATGTGCAACTAACAGTGGGTAAAACTGCCTTCCAGTTTATAGCCTGCTACAGACCACCCTCCCAAACCCAGGAACCCCACTCAGCCTTCCTGAGAACACTGGAAAATATGAAGGTCTCTCCAAACACCATTATATTGGGCGACTTCAACTACCCAAACATAGACTGGGAGCATTACTCTAGCTCCAACACCCTAGCTCAAAGGTTCCTAGAATTTATAAACTCAAATGCTATGGAACAACTTGTTACCACTCCCACAAGAGGGGAAAACATACTGGACCTGATCATCACCAACATGGGGATTCTATGCTCCAGACCAGAAGTGTATCCCTCACTGGTAAGATCAGACCATAAACTAATCTCACTGGATATTCACATCCCGACCCCACCCCCTGCCCAGAAAACCACAGTGAAAAACTTCTCTAAAGCAAATTTCACACTCCTCAAAACTGAGGTGGAATCCTTCAAAGCCCCCGGGCCTGTGGAAAATACGGCCCAGACCGCAGAATCCTTTATAAATGCATTCTATGAACACCTTCAGGAATGCATGGATCATGCAATCCCAAATAAAACCAAGACCCAATCCTCCAGAGGCAGGCATCCTGTCTGGTGGACCCCAGCCATAAACAAACTATACAATAGAAGGAGGAAGCTACTACATGACAGAGCAAAATCCCAAAAAGGGAAGGCATCTCTGATCAGTGTTAGCAAAAAAATTACGGGCACTCATAAAATCATCTAAGGCCAGCTTCGAGAGAAAAATTTCACAGGACACTAAGGATAATCACAAGGCTTTCTTTAGTTATGTTAGAAACCTGGGTGGGAATTCCCAGATATGCTCAGAATTAGTCCAAAATGACAAAAAATACACTGAACTCACAGACATTGCCAACATCCTAGCTTACAGGTTCAGCACAAACTTCTCCCCCCCTCCCCACCAAAAGGGCAAATATCTATCCCAGCAGAGTGCTGCCCCCCTGACATCTCAGATGCTCAGGTAAGAGCCGCCCTCTCCAAAACAAAAAACACAGCATCAAAGGGACCAGACGGTGTCTCAGGCTGCATCCTACATGAACTCCAAGAAGAGCTAAACCCAAACATAAAACTACTGTTCAATCTCAGCCTTACCACAGGATATGTACCCAAAGAGTGGTGTACAGCAACAGTGGTCCCTCTCCACAAAGGTGGTGCCTCAACGGATCCTGGAAACTATCGCCCCATAAGCCTGACTAGCTTGGTCTGCAAAGCTATGGAAAGGATCATCATGGACCTCATAAAAAAAGATATTGAGGACCTACAGACACTGGATCCTACCCAGTTCGGCTTTGTTAAGGGCAGATCCTGCCTCTTAAACCTGGTCGATTTCTTTGAAACAGTCACCAAGGCCATTGACGAGGGGAAGGTGGTCCACACAGCCTACCTGGACCTCGCAAATGCCTTCGATACAATACCCCACTCAGGCATTATAGATAAGCTCACCAGCTTAAATATAAACCCCTATGTCACTAGATGGGTTGCAAACTGGCTCAAGGACAGAACCCACATGGTTAGAATTGCTGGAGCCATGTCAGACTCCAAACCAGTTACAAGTGATGTCCCACAAGGCTCAGTCCTGGAACCTCTCCTGTTCGGTATATATTTCTCGGAGGTACAGGCCAACACGGAAGGACTGTGGTTGACCAAGTTCGCAGATGAATGCAAACTGGGCGCTATAATCGACTCTCCAGCTGACACAAGCATCCTCCAAAAGGGCCTCATAGAAACAGACAACTGGTGCCAGAGCCATGGCCTCAAGCTAAACGCCAAAAAGTGTATAGTCATCCCCTTTGGCAAAAGCAAAGTGCCCACAAATTACCACATAGGTGGTAATCCATTAAGTAAGGAAGAAGTAATTAGGGACCTGGGGACCCAAGTTGATAGCAATCTCTCATTTGACAACCACGTGGCCAAAGTGGTTAGAAAAACATTTTATATAGCCCACCTAATCATGAAGGGATTCACATCTAGATCAGGGGAGGTCATCGTGCCTCTTTACTCATCCCTCATCAACCCCATAATTGAGTGCAATGCCCCTTTTGGGATGTACCTTACCAGACACCTGCAGCAACTGGAAAGACCCCAAAAGTACCTCACCAAGAGGATCAAAGGGCTCAAACAGATGCCATATGCTGCCCGGTTAAAAAAACTCCAGTTCTACTCAGTGGCATACCACTTGCTCAGAGGCGATCTGTGCCTGATGTATAAAGCCATGTCCAACCCAGAATTAATGGACATGCTGCACCTCAGAAAATCCAAATCCCATCGAGCTACGTGCTCGAGAGACTTGAACCTCAGCACTGAAATAAATAGGACATGCTGGAGGGACAGATTCATAACCCAGAGGCTCCCTTCACTCTGGAATAAAATCCAAGTCCAGGTTAGGCAGAATCCCTCATTGACTCTCTTCAAAAGGAATCTCGATGAGTGGATGGGGGATCATAGGTTTACCCCGGGTATCACTTCTGTGTCACTGTTAGACAGAGGCACAGTATACTAACCTCGAAAAAGGGCATAGCAAAATTGATTTAAAATGGGTGGCGAAAGCCAAACACACTCTGGCTAGGCTTATAAATGCCCTAGGGCAGATAGTTTAGTATGAACCTATGAACCTATGTATGTGTATCTCTCTTTCTGTATAGTATATGCATGTTTAATGCCAATGCTTAACAGCTGACATAGTAATATTATTTTTGAAGTGTTCTGCTTGACTCTTTGCAGAAAGTACAAGTGCTTACTTTCTTTAATTTTGGAATACATTTGTATGTAATAATAAATATTTTTAAAGTGAGATAGTCCTCATCTCCATATTTGACAACAGAAAATATCTACAATAATGTGGCGTGGTGAGGTTATTATATTTAGATAATGCAAGGATTACAAAGCAGCTGCATCATAATAGTTGTAGTCGACACAGTGAGGTTGTAAAATGAAGCCAAACATTCAAGATGCTTGCAGACAGTGTTACAGGTCATGCAGTGCATTTATTTTCATGGCTATGTAATTGAATCATGCCCTATCCTATGAGCTTGGTAGGAACCGATCTTTCACAAGTGTCATGCCCCTAGAAGTAGTTTCATTGAATGTAGCACAGAATATGTACTAACAGAAACTAATCAGTGATGTATAGATACTTTTTCTTTAGATTAGTTGGTGGCATGATTGATTTTTGTTCTAGTTTGACTGCACATGACCTCAGTGTTTTTTTTTTTTCTTTTATTTGACCCACCTTTGATATTCTCTAGTCTCATTTCTTTTTGCTGTTATGAAACCATATCATCCATGCACATTCAAATTAATGGCTCGCATTTCAGCTGAAGTATACATGCTTTAGCAGCTGTTTACTTGCTCAGTAATATAACTTATGGCAATGCAACACAACAGAAATTTATCTCTGATATATCAAGTCAGCAATGTTTCCCCTAACACCCATCACATTTGTTGGTGTTAGCACTAATATATAGATTACTTTTCTTGAACTAGATGCAGATGGGATTACCTTGCACAAAGGGCAGAAGCATGGCATTCATCGGCTATATCTGTATAACATCAGTCAAATGCATGCGCATATTATTTAGTGCAGTGATACGTAGCAGATGAATTGGGAGATGGTACTTCTCATCATTAACATCTGTCAGACAGAGGTGTGGTTGCCATGGCACCACTACTTTCACATTATGTCTAACAGTGCATGTTGTACTGCGTTAAAAGGCAATAGTTGGTATGCCTTCTCCATAATCAGTGCCAGACAGCCTGTGAATAATACATAGCTGATTGTGCACCTCATAATTTACAGGATCAGTGCATGTTTCATCTATGAAAATTCAAGTGCTTGCAAAACAAAATTGCTTGATTATATTAGCTATCAAAATTGTTAGACTGGTATGACATGTTGCTGGAGATGTGCAGGTGCAAAGAGTCAAAGCTCATTACTGAATTTTGGAATCCAAAAAACTCAGATGTGCTGTATCCATCTGGCCAGCATGTTTTCAATACGTGTAACTCCTATCAGAGTATGAGTCATGTGATTATCATCAGCGTATGACAGATCAGCATTCTGTTGTACAACTAATTATGAATGAAAGTGTCAGAGGAACTAATTCAGATGAAAGAAAACTGTCAAACTGCTATGCTGTCAAACTTGCCTGGAGTTGTAACCAGGCCTCAGCAAGTTTAAAGAAGATACAGTTACAGCATATTTAAAATTTAAATGCAGCACTTGTAAAATAGCTATAAAATGCCACTATACTATATTAGCCATGTGATTAATACATGGAAGATTTAGAACTATAATTACATGGATATGTTTTTCAGTTATATACAGTCCATAAATATGGATGTTTTTTTGGCCAAGTCTAGATCTGTAATATGTGTGGTCCTACTCTTATGCAGATTAACAGTAGATAGGGCAGAAAAGTGACACATTTCACCTGGTTGCACATCCATTTTGTTTGTCTGTTTGCATGTTGCTTTGCTGACCGAGTTTCACCATTTCCAAGTGTCCATTTCAGAGGGACCTAGGGAAGTCCCCAGAAAAACAAATATTGGGATATAAAACATAACTAAACACTAACTTAAATAAATCCCATAAATACTATGACTGGATACATAAACAATCGGACTATAATTCATCTGTTCTATATTCTTTGTATTGAGTTTTACTAAGTAATAAATACAACAATATTAATAGACATTCTTCTTTTCCTCGTACACATTTATCTCAGCTGCTAGATATCCAAATACATCTTCCATGATAAAGCAAACTAAATGAATAACATACAGACACCATTTATGCATATACTATCCCCGTCCTCCAAAGAGATATGCCACACAATAACACCATGCGCAAGGATAACACTAGCAACATTTTGGCATATACTTCCCTCGTAATTTGCCCTCTCCTCCAGTGTTAAACAAGTCTGATAGCACTCTTGTGCAGGTTTGGCAATGCTGTAGTTGCTCACTTGTTAATGAACTGCTTCCTGTTCTAAGGGATGTCCCTGAAAATTAGGGGCCTGTGAGACGTATGCATGGCCTTTCATTCTTAGCCAGCTTAACCACTCCAAAGTCTCTCTAGAGTCTCTTCATTTTTCTCATTTGGCCCATAACACCCCCCAAAAATAAAACCTCTACCTCTACTCTTGAATATGCATTTCACAACAACCAACCTCTCTTCCTCTTGTTTTAGTAATCAGTTTCCCACTCCAACGTATCCTTCCCAAAATGCCTCTTCCCCTCTTCCTTCCCCCATACTTCCCTCCTCCCTTCACACAGTCATGTTCCTACCATCTGTCATCCTTCCTGTGTGGTTTCATCAATTCATTTTTCTTCAGTTGCTTTAAGAAACACATTTCTCCTTACCTACAAAGATTTACTAATGTCTCCTCATTACATCTTACAAAATGTACACTCCTGCTCCTGTCCCCCCTATACCCTATCCTAATCTCTCCTCCACAGTGAGTCCTGATTTGGCCTCAGTTGGCCCTTTAGGTAGAAGACTCACTTATAATCATACCCCCAGCAGTAGAGATCTAAGAACTCCAGCCCATCCCTACACAGTTGATGTTACTCTGTCACTCCCCCAAAAGTGCCAGTCTATCTCAACCTTACAGTTTTGTTTTTACTACCTCAATACCTTTCTATCACCATGTCTTGCTCCTTCTCTTAAACAACTCTGTACTCCAAAAAAAATCAGCCACTTCCCATCATCCTCTTTTCTCTCCATCTCATGTATACTTCTTTACCCTCTTCCACTGTTCTGCTTACATTTTAACATTATTCCATGAAGGATAATGTTAAACTGTAAGTAGAGCAGTGAAAGGGGTGGTTTTAGAGCAATTTTAGACCTCTCCTCCTAGCCCAACTATTCCAAACCCTGATTGCACCACCCCTCATAGATCACAAAAAAAGAGGATCCACAGCCACGGATGTGCACGTTACCACTGTTTCTGTAGCCAGCCTGGTAGAAATGGGCATCCTGAGACAATGTAGCAATTATCCCATGTTTACTGACAACCACCTTATTCTTAAGCAGACTGACACAGTACATAAGAGATGTAATTATACTATACCTTTGGAGGCAAAGCTCTTGCATACAGACACTGATATCTCTAAACAGGTTGACAGTAACACACACACTACACCTACTGTGGATCAGACACAGAAACTCATTTATAGTGAGATTGTTAAATGCAATCTACCGACACTTCAAAGGCCTGTCATATGGTGCCCTCAGCAACCTCCCGAACATTCTACAAAGCAACACTCTCCAGGGCACCTATACAACCACATCTCACAATGTCTCAACTTCTAAGCCCTTAAGGCAAAGTGCCACATAACCCAATATATTTGTCATTGGATACCCTACTGTGAGACACACTCACCATGATGAGCAAGGAGACAGTCACTGTTAGTTGCCTATAAAGTGGCAAGGATCCATCAGATCACACATGCACTCAGGACACTGGACCACAAATACTAATATGACTCTATTATAGTCCATGTAAGTGTTATTTGATACATACCTTTCTAGACTATATGAAGACAGGCATGATATAACTTTCAGATTATGTGCCCCATGCAGGTATGAGCCTAGCACTGAGCAGAATTTTACCTTCTCCAAGGATGATAACACAATATAAACAGGAGATGATTGACTTTAACAATTGACTCATTTACTGGTGTCATTCTAATGGTGGACCCCTTAGAATGGCACCAGTACCTGAGCCAATTGTTGTCAGTTTAGGAGAACATGATCAACAGACCATGTTGCTTTACCAGGGATGGCCTGCACATGTCCCTACTAGGGTTTTGGATATTGGCCAAAACATTATTCACCCCCAAAGTGCCTTTTTAGGCAATGCCAGTCAGAGAAACCTTCCAACTTATTAAATTCTAGACAAGATAAGCTCAAGGTTTTACTGCTCAATGCTAGGAGTCTAAACAAGAAGCTCCACTCCCTGGAAGTGCACCTCCGACTGTTGAGTGTTGACCTCTGTGTAGTTACTTTGACATGGTTTAAAGCCATGGGAGGCACCTTGGCAGTATAAGGCTATAATGCTTTCCACACATTTAGATCAGGTACCACTGAAGAAGTGACAAGAGGTGGAGGTATATCAATCTACATAAAAAGTAAGCCCTTCTCAAGATTGGTCAAGCAATATTTGCATGCTTGAGCTACTCCATGTCTGGCTAACCTTATGTAAAGTCCAATATTGTATCCTTGATTTGATAGCTACAGGTCCCTGTCTATAACCCAGGATAATCAGATCACATACTTGAATGCACTGGAGTCACTCACAATTCAGCCCAACATCATATTCATGGGTAATTTGAACTATCCCACCATAAACTGGAATACATACGCAACTGCTAACATGCAGGCCAAAAAATTCCTTGATTTTGTCAATGCAAATATCCTGGAACATCTAGTCTGCACACCCACTAGGGGTGCAAATATCCTGGATCTGATACTTACAAATATGAGGGAACGTTGCACCACCACTTGTGTAATGTCCATACTGGTCAGATCAGATCACAAAGTGGTTGACCTTGAAATAAATAAAAAGGCTGAACTCCCATCAAACCTCAAAACCTTTAAGAACTACTCCAAGGCTAACTACCGTTTATTAAGCAATGGCATTGCTAAATTCCAAGCCCCCTAAACTCAGAGAACACGGTGGCTTGTGTGGAAGTTTTTACAAAAACCTTCTACAAGCATGCAAATAATTTGATAAAAACAGCAGTATCAAACCAAAATCAACTTAGAACAAATTTAAAAAAAATGCCTCTTTGGTGGACCCCCCCCCCAGTATAAAAAGGTTGCACAACAAAAGAAAAAGAAATTCTGTCCAAAAATAGGAAGGGCTATACCCAAAAGAGAAAAAAAAACACCCTCATCAGTCTCATCAAGCAATGTGGGGGATTAATCAAGCCCACCAAAGGCAGCTTAAAGGCAAAAATTGCCTCCCCAGCTAAGGATAACCATAAGGCATATTTTAGTTATGTATGCAAACTTAAAGGGAACACCCAAGAGTGTGCTGATCTAATAGCAAATGAAACTTCTTATACTGTTCAATGGGGTCCAAATGGAGAAATGATAAATCAGTAAGCAAAGGAGAGTAGTATTGCTGGAACTGAATTAATCTCAAGTCTTCGTGAGTACCTTCATGAGATGGACCCTGTTCTTCACAAAAAATCTCACTAAGACAACACTGATATATTGACTGTATTTTATATAGCATATATCACTGACATAACCAGGTTCAAAAATAAAAAAAGATAGCTGGGTACACAAGACCCGGGATAAAAAAGTGCCTGATCCTAGTAGGTGCACTGGTACCAGGACTGGAAAAAATAACAGTGTAGAATCCTCAAGACATGGAAACATTCCTACAATGGGGTTAGGCCAGGCCCAGGGGGAGGATGACCCACCTGTTGTAGAAGGAAGTAATAGTCCACAAAAATCACAAAAAAATGATAGGCCAAAAAAAAGCCATAAAGACGTTAGAGTGGACTATTGAGGATAAGAAAGAAATGATGTATTGTTACTATTATGCAAGAAGCACAGAATTTCCAGACAGAAGATATACAAAAAGACTAAGAAATTAGAGGAAAGAAAAATACTTCCACAAGAAAAACTGTCAAAAGCGTCAAATAAAAAATTGTGTTCATTAATACAACAGATTTCTGAAAAACATTATGTATACCAAGAAACCTTGAACTGTTTGGAAAAAGAAGCAGCTGTGGAAATGGGAAAATATAAAGAACAAAATCTAATGATTTTTGAAAGGTATAAAAAAGAAATATAGACATGAGAAAGAAAGAGAGATCTGATATGGTGCGATATTTATGCAAAGGAGAAAGCCAAATTCATTAATACAAAAAAGAAGCCCCAAAGATATGTGAAGAGAAATACAGGCAAAGGCATCCAGATATGGAAAATGTCACAATACAAAAATAAGATCACAAAAAGGGAATGTAGAACAGGAGATTAGTATAGTAGAAGTTAAAAAATAGAAGCTGAAATTATAGAATACCTGTGAAGTGAAGGATTTAGTGCAGGACATCTAACACAGGTTACATCACAGCATGATGGAACGATGAGTCCCTCAAGTAAGGAGAAACAGGAGACATCTGAAGAAGAAATATGGACATGTTAAAGAAAAAGAGAGTTAATACAGTGCAATATTTATGCAAAGGATAAAGCAAAACTAATTAATACAAAAAGAGCAGCACCAAAGATATTTGAAGAGAAATATAGGCAAAGGCTTCCAGATATGGAACATTTTACAGTACAAAAACTAAGAAGACAAAGAGGAAAAAGTAGAAAAATGGATTAGTAATGCAGAAGTTAAAGATCTAGAAGCTGAGGTTATGGATTGCCTGTGAAGTGAAGGATTTAGTGTGGAAGGTCTAGCTCTGATGGCATTCTGGCAGGATGAAGCAATTGGTTCCCAAATTAAGGAGGGACCAGTGGAGCAGGAAATGTCTGGTTAGTTGCCATGTGAAGACATGTTGGAATCTTCCATGGGAAACCAGTGCAGGGATTTAGTTGGAGTTGCACAGCAAGGGAAGGAACAGGAAACTGGCAACTCTGATGCAGTCAATGCTTTGGAGTGATAGGTCAGTGAGTTCCAATATGAAACAGCAACAGAAGACACAGGATGAAACTGAAGAGAATGTAGCACAGGAAGATGCTCTGGAACTTTCTATATGTAGAATGCCCACAGGAAATGGAGAATAAAGAATGTGCCCTCAGTTTAGAAGAAAATGATCTAAGAGAAGAGTTGCTTGATTTAATAGAGATGGACAAACATATTGAGATCAATGAAAGAAATAGACTACAGAAAGTCAATAAAACTCAAAAAGTTAGACGTTTGATAAAACAAATGAATGCAGTAATTAGGACTGTTCATAGAGATTCATGCGATATAACAGAAGCAAATAGTATATATTACTGTGCAGCTAAATTAATAACAGATAAAGTCTTACCACAAAAACACAGGGCAGTATTGGAAAGGAAGGGGAGAAATCAAATGCCATCATGGAAGTACCGAATAGTGAAAATTACAAAGCAATTAAGATAAGAAGTGTCACTGTTAAAAAAAGTATAGAAGAGGTAACAAATGAACAAAATATTTAGAAAGATCCAGTAAAAGCAATGCTTAGTATCAGAACTGATCAGGCTCTATCATGCACTATCACAAATAATATACTAAAAATATTATCACAGGCAGAAAATCTTAGAAAATATGCAGAAAAATATAGTGGAAAAGTACAAAATAAGCAATTTAATGATGACCCAACAAAGTTTTATAGAGAATTGGGAAACAAGGCAAAAGCTATTGATACACCACCAAACAAAGGAGAAATAGATACATTTTTGGAGAAATATCTATGAAGATCCTGTGGAACATAACAAAGATGCTAAACAGTGAGGCAAAATAAAAGAAAGAATAAGAAGTTCAAATGCAGAAGATATGAAATGGGATGAAGTAATGGCCAGAGAAATTGAAACAAAGTTAAGAAAAATTCCTAATTGGAAAGTCCCAGGCCCAAATGCAGTGCCTAACTTCTGGCTAAAAGTATTACCATCTGTACATGAAGATTTAGCTATGAGCAAGAACTATTTGTATGCGCACCCCAAACAGGCACCAACCTGGTTAACAACATGAAAAACAATACTCCTACTTAAGAGCAAACCTGCAAGCTATCCTAAAAACTATAGACCAGTAACTTGCCTTTTGGTGACATACAAACCAGAGTTTATAGTTATTTAGAAGAAAACTCAATCATGGCAATAGAAGAAAAGGGTAACAAAAGAAAGTCATATGGAACAAAGGATAATTTATTGTAAAATAAAGTCATAATGAAAAACTGTAAGAAGGAACAGAATCTAAGCATGGAATGAATAAACTACAAAAAAGCATTTAACAGTATCCCAGATTCATGGATAAAAGAGTGATTAAAATGTATAAGATACATCCTACACTGATTGATTATATTACAATCACCACAAATCAGTGGCAAACCACTTTGGAGTTAAGCCATGATAAATGCCAAATTGCTCTTCCAGGGATAAAAATTAAAAGGGGGATATTCCAGGGTGACTCGTTTTCACCGCTGGTCTTTTGTCTTGCCCTTAGCCCATTAAATTGTCTACATAACAGATTAGGTCATGGCTGCAATTTGGCTTCTAGAAAACAACAAAGTGCAAAGACTTCTCATCTTTTTGTGGATGATTTAAAACTGTATAGCTCATCAGATAAGGAACCAAAAGCACAACTGCAAGTTGCAAAACTTTTTCATATGATATAAGAATGTCATTTGGTCTTGATAAATGTGTAAAAGCAACCTTTAAAGCACTAAGAAAACATCAGTTTTGGACAGAAATGTGATATAAAAGAACCTGAGCAAGAGGGTGTGTATACATATTTGGGAACTGATGAAGGATCAACAATAAAATATGAACAGATGTGAAGAAAACTTAGTAAGGAATAGTTTAGAAGACTAAAATTAATACTAAAAAAAGTTGACATCTAGGGAACAAAGTCCAAGCTATAAACCAATTTGCTCTTCCTGTCTTAACTTAAAGTTTTGGAGTGATTGAGTGCCCCAAAAGGCATTGTATCAGTTGGACAAGAAAACAAGAAACATGCTTCATGCTTATCAAATGATTTATAAAAATCAGTGCATAACAATATTATATATTCCCCATTAAAAAGGAGGTATGAGCCTCCTCAAAACTGATTACATGTATAGATCTGCAATCATAGGATTGCATACATATCTGCTGACCTCACGAGAAACAAATGTAGCGAAAGTTTTAAAACATGAGGAAAATAAGTCTAAGATGACTTCCCGCTTAGTTTAGCAGAAGCATATCAGTGTGAAACAGGAGTGGAAATCAAACCAGAGGTAGATAAAAATCAGGCAGCAACTAAATGTGTCAAAAAAAACAAAAGAAAGAATATAAGGTGAAGGATCATATGAGAACCCAAGAAATATGGAAAATGTATAAGTATAGATGCAAGTATAGAAAACACTTGGAACAACCTCATGTTGAACAGGACTGAACACAGGAATGGTTAAGGAGAGGTGAATTTAAACCAGAAAACAAAAGGTTAATATTGGTGACCCAAGACAGTGGACTACATACACATTGGTTTACAAAGTTCATTGAGCATGTGGGAGAAACAGACAAATGTAGGTTTTGTAAAACAGAATTGGAAACAGTTGCACACCTTGTTGCTGGTTGTGATATACTAATGGCAGAAGGAATGTATACTGGAATGTATAATAATGTGTCAAGACTGTTGCATTGGGGATTGTGTAAACATTATAATATTGAAGTAGCTGAAAAACACTGGAAACACAAGCCACAAGGCATCACAGAAAATTATGAAGTTCATATCACATGGAATCACCCATTACCAACAGTTCAAAAAAAGATGCGAAAAAAAACAGATATAGTACTCCATGAAAAGAAGACGAAAGTAGCACTGATCATTGAAATTGCTACACCCATAGACTACAGTGTCATGTACAGAGAGACAAAGTCATAAAATACAAAGATTTGCAGGCAGGAAAGAGGGCAATGTGGCAGAAGGATACCCAGACAGTTCCAATAGCAGTAGTAGTGGAATGGGTCTTATAAAAAAAGAATTTACAATTGTACTTATATATGTTACCGATACATGTAACTCCTTATGAATTGCAGGAGGAGTCATTACTGGGCACATTGCAGGTGCTGCAAAGAGCACTTTTGGCTAACATCAAAGAGTGAAACAATACTACTTTCATGCACTTTTATCATACTTTGACTTAAAAATAGGGCCCATTCCATCATGGTATTAAAAACCCAAAAGACTTGGAGAAATTAAAAAAACTGGGGGATATGCCAAATTTGCTGGCTAATAAAGTTAGCTGCAATTTCACCTCCCTATCATCAACAGTTCCCCCCCAAGAAATACCCTCTACCATTTCTTCACCAAACTATCACTAAAGACTAAAGAACAGGTCCTCACTAAAGTCTCCAGAGCTAAAACACTGCATACGTGAGTCCTGATGAAGTCCTGATGACATCCCAAGATGCCTCTTAAATAACTTGAAATATGATCTGTCAGCCCCACTAGAATCTCTAATTAACCATAACCTCCAAACAGGCTTCATCCCTAGGGAATGGAGAATTGCAAATGTCATCCCTCTACACAAAGGCTGACCATCAACATACCTAGGGAACTACAAACCCATAACTTTGAATAATATTATATGAAAGGCCACTGAAGAAATTATTATGGACCTGATAAACAATGACATAGGGAATCCTCAAACACTGGATCCATCTCAGTTCAGTTTTGTCAGGGATGGGTCATGTAGCTAAATTTGGCGCACTTCTTTGAGAAGATCACTAGAGCCATGGATGAGGCCTAAACAGTGCACTCTGCCTATCTTGACCTGGCAAAGGCATTTGACACAATACCCCATTTGGTATTATAGATAAACCCACAGATTTAAACATAAATCCCTATGTCACCTGATAGTCAGCCAAATGGCTGACAGATACAATACATGAAGTTAGAATGGGGGAATGTACCTTTCACCAAGAGTCCTGTTACTACGGGATTCCCACATACAAGGCATTCGCAGATCCAGCCCTGATGATCTACTACACATTTGAAACACAAACATCCCTAGAATTACCCAGTCTAAGATCTAAATCTCATCTGTGACATAAACAAAACATATTGGAGAGGCAGGTTTGTGTTTCAGAGAGCGCTCCTTCTGTGAAACAGACTCACCATTCATGTGAAACAGAGCTCTTCCCTAAGCCTATTCAGTTACAGTTTCGGCCAAAAGCTAGAAAATCACAAATTTACCTCTGGTTTATTGCCTGTGGCCTATATGGACAGCAGCAGTTTGCAGATGCCCTAAATCACAGGCATGTACCAAAGCTGTTCTAGCCCATGGGCATTGATAATTAGGAAAATTGAGGCATGAATGGCTAGGCTGAAATATGCTGTACAGCCAGCCATTAGGCTAGTCACCTCCTATGATCCTATAATTTTATTATTCTAAAAACCAGTGCCTCTTCTTTTCAAACTTCCACACTGCTCACCTACTCTATCTGTTAAACATGCCCTTTTCCTTACTACAAATTATCTTCCTCCACATAGGAGCTTCCCAGATAAGCAAACGTGTGCACATATTTCTGACACCACTCACTCATCTATATACCCATGTTATAATCAAGCTAATATATTTCAACATCTCCAAGCATCTTCCTATGTATTTTTGTACATTTGATTAGGTATCAAAATGCCAAAACATTTTATCTTCCTTCCACTCCCCTTTTCCATGAATAATCCTAAGCATGCTCTTCTTAATTTCCTGCAAAAAATATATATATATATATATTTTCATGTCAATTTCATATAACATAAAATATCAAAGCAGATTTATTTTCTCCTGTCTCTCCCCCAGATGCTTAATGTCAGTGAATATCTTTGGTCACTCACTCTTAGCCATTGATGATGAATGTTCAACATCACTGAAAACAATCAATTAGCTATAAAATAGGATGGTTCCATTGGGTATATATTCCTTATTCTTTTAGGTTCATAGGTAAGTATTAAGCAAGCTACCCTTGTGGGACATTTTAAGCCTAGCCAATTTCCCCTTTTATGCTCAAATTATCCTATCCCATTTGGTTAAAGATTGGTCTTACCTATTCCATGGTTGATAATTATATATTATACCTAATGAGAATAACTGGGATCATACCACAGACAACTTGAAGGGATCCATGCATGGCATAAAGCATGTAGGAGCTGTCCCTAGCCATTAGTAATACATGGGGCAGTCCTGAGGTACATTTTATTTTTCCCATTCATAGATCCAAATTGCATTTGAATATGGATGAGGATGACCTTTGTTTTATGTGGATGGTGAGTCTGTTCTAGAGCAGTGGTAGCCTCTGTGAGATATAAATGTTCCTTCAAACCATTCTATTGATGTCACAGAAGAGGTTTAGATCCCTATACTGAGTATTTCTGATGCCATTTAACTTGCTGATATGGAATAAATCCATCAGTATTGGGTCAGCAGACACCTTGTATGCCAGACTCAGGTCACCTCTTAGCAGTCTGTAGCATACAGAATATAGTGAAAGGGGTTTGAGTCAGTCCATGTATCTCTGTGGGCATTCCAGTTGTTACATGTGTCTGGACAGATACATGCCAAAGGAAGCATTATACTCAATGACTGACCGAATGAGGGCTGAGTAAAGGGGGGCAATGACATCTCTAGATCTTGCCACACTCCCTTTGTTTATAAGCTGTGCAATACAGAAGGACTTTTTTACAGCAATAGACATATGTTTGACAAAAGTTAGGTCACTGTCCACATAGGTTCCCAAGTTCCAAACAACTGGGTCAACTCCTCAGAGTGTACTGACAATGTGGTAGCTCCCTGGGGCAGATGATTTCCCAAAGGATATAATAATGCTTTTTTGGTGTTTGGTTTTAGACCGTTATTCTGGCACCAAATATTTATTTGTGACAAAGCTTCCTGCAGGATGACTAAGTCACTTACGGATTCAATAACTGCTCCTAGCTTTCAGTCATCTGCAAACGTAGTGAGCCAGAGCACTTTGGTTTTTGGCATTTAGTCCAGAAAACTAGATGCCAAGCAGGAGAGGTCCCAGCACAGACCTCTGGGGACTCCCCTGGTGACTGGTCTATTTGTCAAGGTTGTCGAGGTTACTTTCCTTATTTTGATTTCCTACATCCTATCTGTGAGACAGTTGGCAATCAAGTGCATGAAATATTGGTTTCTTCCCAGTTTATTTAACTTTCCTACTATGCTTGAGTGGAAAATTATGTCAGAAGCTTTGACCAGGTTGAAGTATGGAGTGCATACAATTATGCCTTCATCCATTGCTTTGGTGACCTTTTCAAAAAATTTATTTTATTTATTTATTTATTTTATTTTACATTTGTTAACCGGGAAGGTCCAACTGGATGCAGGTCCATTTTCAGTGGAAGCCTGGGGAGAAAATCTCCAAATGTACAAAACAAGTGTAAATACAGTGAAATTATTACAGTGAATTATCACAAAACTGAGATGTTTAACGATATGTCCACACAGGTACATGTTTTTCTCACATACACACAGCAAAGGTTGGAAGCAAATAGCTGAGAAAGAAATAGTTAAAGATTTCATCTGAAAAAGGAAAACACATATATTAAGGTGGTTATCATACATGGTGTAGTGTTAACTTTAAATCTTTCCAGTAGGTGGGTGATACACAGAATTTTAAACAGTTAGAGAGTCAGAGTTTTATTCTTGTAATGAAGTTCTCATTTATGAATTATGTTTGAGTGGGGGTTAGTCAAGGTTTCTACAGGGACAAAGCCGCTAAATTTTTAGGTATTTCCTAAGGGATTTTTTGAACTGGGATAAGGAGGGGTCAGTGGTGAGTTCAGCAGGAAGTAGGTTCCAGTTTTTACTGGCAGAGTTGGAGAATAGTGATTCACCAGCTGAATTGTTGGTTTTAACAGTTTTCACTAGTAATATTTTGGAAGAGTGAAGGGATTTTAAGTTACTGTAGGGGGTAATAATATTTTTCAGTATGGGTGTACTGTCTGGTTGGTAAAGGATTTTGTGAACAACTATTAATTGGTTATATTGTAGTTGATAGGGTAGTTCAAGCCAGTCTAATGATTGAAGGTTAAGGCAGTGATGGGTTCTATAAGCTGAGCCTGTAGCAAATCTGACAATGTTATTGTAGCACCTAGTAAATTTATTGAGGTTTGATTTGCTTAGGTTTATGAAGATGGGTGAGGCATAAATAAGGGTTGATAGCAGATGTGTACGAGCAATAACAGTTCTAGCAGATGGGGTTAGGAATGGTTTAATCCTGTATAAAGAGTCTATTTTTTATTAACTGTTTTAATAGTTTTGTCAATGTGAGCATCAAACTTGAGGTTGTTGTTGATGATCACTCCCAGTAGTTTAGTACTAGGTTCTGGGGAAATTATGGTACCATTTTTAGATATTATGGTGAGAAGTGGTGAGGGGACCTAATAGTTTGGTTTTATTTGGGTTTAATAGTAGTTGGTGACCAGTGAGCCAGTTCTCTACTTTGTTGAACGTGATTTGGGACAAGGATTGTAAATCTGTGGGGGAGGTGGCAGAGCAGATTAGGGTTGAGTCATCTGCATACTGAATACAAGTTGCATCAGGGATGACTTTGTACAGGTCATTAAGGAATATGGAGAATGGGAGGGGGACCTAATATAGATCCCTGCGGGACTCCAAGGGTGACTGGTAAAAGGGACGATAGGTTATTCTTCCATAGTACAGCTTGTTGTCTGTCACTTAGGTAAGAATGAAACCAGGTAATTGCTAGGTTATCTATGGAGAGTGATTTTAATGTGTTTAAGAGTAGCTGGTGATTTACCATATCATATGTCTTGGATAGGTCAAGGAAGAGGGTCAAGGAAGAGGGCTGAGGAGAGCTTGTTGTCATTACGGTTTTGATTTATTGTATGGGAGAAGGAGAGAAGGGCTGAGGTTGTACTATGGCAAGGTGTAAATCCATGCTGGGAGGGGGCTAGGAGAATGTTTTGATTCAGATAGGCAAGAAATTGCTTGTGGATACATTTTTCCATTATTTTAGCCAAGGAAGACAGAATGGCTATAAGCCTATAATTTGAAAGTTCAGTGGAATCTCCCCCTTTATGAAGAGGAACAATGTGGGAGATTTTCCAGATGTGGGGGATATAGGCTTCATGGATAGTTCTATTGATTAAAATTGATATGGGGTATGCTATTTCATTAGCAGCTTTTTGGAGATATTCTGCAGATAATAGGTCTGCTGAAAGGGTGGTGGGTTTCAGCTTTTTAAATAGGGACTTAATAAAAGATGTTGGTACTGGATCAAGCTTAAAGAGGATCTTATTATAAGGTGTGGGGTTGGTGGTACTTGGGGTATAGGGAGACAGCTTACTGGCTAGGGGTTGCACGGTTTCTGTAAAGAAAGTGTTAAAGGTGTTAGCAACAATTTTAGGGCATTGTTGGAGGGTAGTTAAGGGGGTAGGGGTAGTTGATTGGCCTGGGTGGAGAAGTTTATTTATGTCTGACCAGACTTTTTGTGGTTGATTGTGGTGCTTTTGTTGCAGATTACAGTAGTAATTCTTTTTGTCTAGCATAATAGACTTCCTTGTATCATTTCTCAGCTGTTTATATATAAGGTGGTCTTTTGGGGATTTAGTGGTTTTCCAGGAGGTCCACGCTTTGTTTCTGCTAATAGTTTTTTGTCTTGTATCATTGGACAGTCATGGTGCTACTTTGTTATTGGTTCTGCATGGGGGAGCATGGTTATCAAGGATAGCAAGAAATGTAGATTTAAAGTATGAGACCCCTTCATCTCGTGGAAGTAGCCATAGGTTGGACTAGTCACATGTATTAAGTTCATTCTGAAATTTAGTCTGAATAAAGTTCTTACAACTTCTAATGATTTTAAAGGAAGATTGTTGAGGGATGTCATTTCTTTTTTGATTATATAGGTCAGGAAGTGATCACTAAAGTCCTCAGGTAGGGTTCCAGTTTTATATATTTGGGGTAGGTTGTTTATTAATATCCAGTCCGGGATACTTTTCTTTTTGTTAGGCTTATTGATTCTGGTTGGGGAATATATCATCTGTGAGAAGCCATGCAAATTTATATGGGTGGAGGGGAAGTCCGAAGAGCAAGTATTCCAGTTGATATTAACATGCCCGATAATAATAGTTTCCTGGGGGCAGTTAGTGGAGAGCCATTGGAGGATATCCTCCAAGGTATTTGTGTTGTCATCTGGAGGAATATAGATACATGCAATGTATATAGATTTGCGTTTGTTGAGTTGGACCTTTGTGATGAGTATTTCTGCATTGTTGGTAAACAAGGCATTTGGGGTACTAGTTTTTGATACTTCCAGAGTAGATTTATACAAGATGGCTACCGCCTTCCTTTCTTAGAGATACGATCAAGTCTTAATATATTGTACCCTGGGGGTATAACCTCATTATCAATGGTAGTCGACTTGAGCCAGGTCTCGTTAAGGCATAGTATATAAGGGGAGTGGACATCCAGGAGGGCATGTAAGTAGTGAATTTTCTTGTTTATACTTCTAATGATTAGGTGACACACTAGGAGTGAGTTGTGGCATTATTTGAGTTTTGTAAGCTAGTATGGGTGTTATTTGTGGGGTTGATCATAACAGGTGGGGTTGGGCCTGGATTAGGGTGAATGTCACTATCCACTATGAGGTTAGGTAGTAATCTAATAGCAAGTTTCTGGAGTTTTATTAAGAGTTTGTGGTAGTATTTAGTCCTAGGATTAATATATGAAGCACAAATGGGATGTTGAGTTTTTGTGTTCAAAGAGTTTGATGAGAGGTTGGGTAGTGGTTGGTTAGAATTATTTGGCTGATTAGTAGTACTGGTTTTGGTTCTAGTATAGTGGGTGCCAGGGAGATGTTGGAATTCATAGGCTGTGAGAAGATAGAGAATTATAAGTGGGGCTATTAGGCAGTAAATAGGATTTGAGTTTGAAAATTTGTTAAAAGTATGTGGAGGCATTGCAGGTGTATTTGAGTAATGCTTGTTTAAAATAGAGTTAGGGTTGAATTAAGCATGACCTGCCCTTGATGAATCCAAACTGAGATGGGTCTAGTATTTTGAGATTTCCTATGTCCTGATTAATTAGTTCCATGATAAATCTTTCCATAGCTTTGCATATAAAACCAGTCAGACTTATGGGTCGATAATTGCCTGAGTCTGTAGTAGGTCCTCCATTATACAGGGGAATGACTGCACCTGTTCTGAATTCTTTTGGTACAAAACCAGTACAGAGACTGAGATTAAGCAGTGTTGTTATGGACTTCACTAAATTGTGCTTCATATTATTTAAGATGCATCCAGGGATATTGTCAGGACCCATCAATGCAGTACTTTTAGCTTTTGATAACACTTTTAGGACTTGGTCTTGTGTGATAGTTGGAGGTGAGACAGTTTCAGGTATACCAATACCTGTCAACGTGGAAACATCAAAAATCTGGACAAAGGCCCATGAAAAATAGGTACAAATCTGTACATTGATTAACATAAAATGTGCATACATAATTATGTAACCCCACTCACTCCAGTGGGATCGTGGTTACCAATTTTTAAACGTAAATTGAAGAACACACAAAATATTAAACACAAAACATAGCCAGAACAATGCAACAGGTCCAAAGAAACACTGTAGCCTAGCTGAGGGCACACATAAATAATATGGTGACACAACATAAGAATTTGTGTATTTAAAAGAAAGAGCACAGTTTTTTTGGGAAGTGCAAATTATAATGTCATTGCCATTTTAAATTATTAAATGGAAATAAAACAAATCTGGAAATATTTCTAATTATTAATTTGCAACTATTCCTCATTTATGCATAAGCATTCTAAACTTGCCAGAGTTCCAAAATACCTATCTCTCAAGAGTAGCATTTCACTATATCTGTGCATTTCAGATTTACTGACTTTGCAAATTAAATTCATTCTCTGTCCAGATGAGATACGTTAATTCATGCACAAAAAAGGAAATCGGCTAGGCTTAAAATGGCCCACAAGAGCAGCTAGCCTAATACTTACTTGTGAACTTATGAACCTAATGGCACACATATATCTTGTAGTCAGGTGTTGTGACACTCCAAACCTGGAGAAGGTAGCCTCTTCTCTCTCTCTCTCTATATAGATATGTATATATACAGATGATTTTATCAGAAACTAGGAAAAATATCAAGCATTCTATCGTATTTGATTTGTTTGTGAAAAATAAAAGCAAGAAATCCTATGTTTCCACTACTGAAAATATGATCTCAGTCAACTGGTGCAAGAATGATTATAACCAGCGCTAGCTAGATTTAACTTTAAGGATCCCCTGTCTACATTTATTGTGTTGAAATCTCCAGTTATTAATGTATCTAGTCTGACAACTTTCTCTGAATATAATGTGTGTGTGTGTGTGTGTGTGTGTGTGTGTGTGTGTGTGTGTGTGTGTGTGTGTGTGTGTGTGTGTGTGTGTGCGTGTGATTATGAGCATGTGTGTGCATATGTCTGTATGTGCATGTGCATATGAGTATTTATGTGTGTATATGCACGTGAAAGTGTGTGTGTGTGTGTGTGTGTGTGTGTGTGTGTGTGTGTGTGTGTGTGTGTGTGTGTGTGTGTGTGTGTGTGTGTGTGTTTGCCTTATAATGGTCTGGTGTCCAATCCAGGATATGCTGTCTGCCTTAGTCATGTTGAGTATTTGATAGGCTCCATTTTGTCTAGTAATCTGAATAAGGTAAATTGGTCAGTGGAAAATGAATTAAATGATCATAGGCTCATTGGACCATCTTTCAAATTACGTTATTCAACAGGTTCCTCTTTGAAATTACTAAAACATCATCCACTGCTGTGAGCTGCATTGTTTAGGACCAGGTCTGAATTATTTTTTTCCCTTTTGTCTGCTGAATTCTTAAATATATCACTACTACTACAGACAAATAGAAATACTGCCAGCAGAAAGATGCACATGGCTAAATAATTTCATGTTTTTAAAGCACACAGTTGGTAAGTGTCTATAACTTTCTTTATAGATGTGAGTTGTAGGCTGTGTCACTATCATAATGTCTTGTTATTTTTAGTTCATACTCATTTCTGTGTTCTGTGTCAGAGCTATAATTAATATGACCAAGCTTCCGGTCATCAAATGTCCTTACCAAGAGTAAATAAAACTAACTTGCCATCAAGAAATGTAATTTTTAACTGAAATCAGCAATACAACTAAGCAGGTTATTTTTCTACTAAGAAAATGAGCAAATTAATGAACATTGTAATGGCACAGGTTGATATATTTTAATTCTGATGTAAGTAGCCAGTGGAAACAAATGAGCTGGCAAAAGTTTTAGAACTCACACCTGCACTTTTTGTTCTGCCTCAGGCTGGACAAAATCTATAACTTTCATTCTCATGAAAAAGAAAGTCAGATGGTAACTGTTCACAAGTTGTGGTTTTCCCTTCAAAGTCTGTACTATTAATGTAAACAGAAGAACATTACTATAACCTAGGCTTATATCTGAAGGGAATGCAAGGATTCAGAAAGGCATGCTCAGTTTATGAAAGAAATCAGAATTGTCTAAAATTTCTTCAGCTCCACACTAAATCTTTACAGTTTCTGCTCATAAATTCCACATATTTTTAGTTTTGCTCACCCTTTCCAGCATGTCAGTTCTGCTCTCAAAATTTATCCTCGCACTACTGACAGCTGTCTCTAGGTCACACATTTACTCTTCTATTTCACAGTGTGGTAACCTTCAAAATAAAAAACAAGGCAGGACCACCAGGCTCATAAAAATCCAACTTGATTTATTGAACAAAGAACAAGATGAGCGCTTTCACGTGTGTAACACGCTTCTTCAGATCTCAAAAAATAAACCATCCATCCAGATTTAAATAACAGCAAGTGTCCCACCCTTTCAGTTAAAATCAATGGAGTAAATCTCCATCATAAAGTAAAGCAATTAAGCTGCAATGATGAAACAAGTCAAAGACTTAAAGCTACAGGCTCTTATACAATTAAAAATACCTAAGATACAAAATACAAGAACTGCAGTTAATATATAAATCTAACTAAAACATTGCAAAAACAGACAAAAGTTCCTAAACAGTACAATAAACTACATATACAATAGCATAGTCAAATAAAAAGAAAAATAAAATAATAAAAATAGATTACACTCATCATTCCAACACACCATCACATGGAAATGTAAGTGCAAAATGTAAATAGAATGTATCATCATAAGATAATAAAGATATATGTGTAATTCTATATAGATTATAAACCTAACAGTATGTTTATTTCAAGGGTCTGGCCTCCAGCGTCGGTTTCAGACTAAGATAATTATTCAGCCCAGGAAAAATGTGCGCACGTAGCCTAAGGATCCATTTCAATTCCACCATCTCAAGCTGGTTATTCAAATTCCCCCCTCTCTCATTCAATGCCACTGTCTGTAAAACCATAAAGTTAAAGAAATGTGTACTGAATTGTGCTACATGTTTGGCTAAGGCATTCTGTTGGTTCAAATTTCTGATATCATAGAGATGATTATATACCCTGTCTCTTAGCCTCCTAGAGGTCTTACCTACACGAAAGCACTCACACCAACCACAGTATGCAAGATACACTAAATTAACACTATTACAAGTGGCAGTGAACCTAGGAGTAAACTTTTATCCCAAACAAGGATGTTGGAAAAACTGGATAGTTGTAATAGCTGGACACATACTACAGTGTCCACATGAAAAGGCCCCAAAATTCAGACCTCTAGGCATGGTGCTTGAATTATTGATAATGCCTCGGACTATGTCTTTGTATAAAAGCTGTTTCAGATTCAAGCTGTTCCTAAAAACAAAAAGGGGGGGGGGTCTTCCCAATCAACTCAACGGTGGCAGGATCTTTCATGAGTATGTGCCAATTTAGTTTCACAATTTCCCTTATGTAAGCAAAATCATTTGCATATGTTGTCATAAAACACACCTTATCACCCTTATTGTAAAATTCTTTGCCTTTCCTTGAGGCTGTATCTAAACCCAACACCTCATTTCTAACCTCAGATAGTATGGATTCATTATACCCCCTATCCAGGAACAGCTGGTCTAAGTTATCAAACTGTGCCAACAAATCCTTGGTTTCTTACAAATCCTTCTTAACCTACAGTATTGTCCTTTCACAATATTAGGAAAAATAGCTCTAGGATGCATACTACCAAAATCCAACAAGGCATTTTTCCAAAAGGGCTTACGATATAAGCCCGTAGTTAAAACACCAGAAGGATCCTGGAGGATTGTAATATCCAAGAAATCAATGCCAAAATTGGACGAAGACATAGTAAACTCCAAAAGTGTGGTAACCTTCTGTGATGTGTAGTTTGAAGACATTGTGAGATCAAGCAAATGACAGATGTTGGTCACCAAATATTCTTCGGCAGGATGCCCTATATTTCATTTAATGTACATTAGCAGTTCAATAAGCAATTTAAGTATAAACACGCATATAAGTAAAAAAAAAAAAAGAAAGGAAAAGGTAAAAAGGTATCTTAGCATCTTTACAGATGGAACAGCTAATAGTTATCCCTTTAAACCAAAACAAAATAACCAAACACAGCAACTGAAACAAACAAAAATGCACCACGACTACATAAAATGGTAAAATAAAAGGATAATTTATTGCAAACACTAAATGCAGACATGGGGTCACAACTACCTGCTACTGTTCTTACCTTGTTGCAGACACTGGCTCTACTCGGCTAACCAATGCAGTAACATTAGCACAGTCTGTGCAGCTTAGAGTGTGGGACATCCATAAGTTTTTCCTGGCTGCCTGCTAATATAAATCCAAATGTTCAAAAAATCAACATATGAACATACTTCATACGTAGAGGTAAACACACTACAGATGCAGCCTGAGTCCTCAGACGAATTCCAACCGGCTGGCAGTCTGCCTCATGGAGCTGACATCATCGCGCATGCCCCTGTGCATGATGACGTCAGCAAAAACTTTGAACAACCAAAAAAAAAAAAAAATATTCAAAAAACCCCGGGAAGTCGGAAATTAAAGAGGCCACATGAGAATTCATGGCACCCAGTTATTTTGCCCTCAAAACCAGTAAATGCCAAGGAATTTGATATGGTTGAGAGGTATGGGTATACCTTGAGGGACAAACAGAGGAGAGGGAAGGGTAAATTTAAAGCTGAATTTATCAGCCAGTAGGTTGACTATATCTTCAACTTCAGTGTAGGTAACATTGTTCACAATCAGCTCAGTGCATTGTTATATTGTGTATTTGAGATTATGAACATAACTGAAAAAGGCCTTGCGATTGTCTTTGGATTTGATAGCTATTTTAGCCTCAGACTTGGTTTTGGTGGATTTTATTAAGCTCCTAAATTGTTTGTTTATTTCAGTGACAAAGGTTCTAACATTCTGGGTATTGCTCCTCCTATTTTTGGTCAGAATCATTTTCCTGTTATTGTAAAACTTGTTGATATTATTGTTCCACTATGTGGGGTTGTTTCTGGGGTTTGTTGTCAGCTTGTTCCTATGAGGTACAGCTGCATCTGTACAGCTGTTTACATGCCGGTATAGTGTCGAGGTGTACATATCCACATATTTAGTGGAATTAACTGGGTTGGTGGAGATTTGAAACTTGCCAGTGTATTACTTGGGAGTAGGCAGTTTGTCTTCAAAAAATTTCTAAAGGTACCTTAGGTGGAAGGGATCACCAGTTTCAATTGTATTTCAAAGGAGACTGCTTTAGGGTCAGACCTAACAAGTGATGAAGATACACAAGGTATAGTGCAAGATGCTCCCATGTTAAAAAGGACATGATCCAAAATGTTATTCCCCAAGTTTGTACTCTGATTAATTGTTCCAGGGCATTTGTATAGACAAAGTCCAGGAATCTATATATATATTATATTATATTATATTATATTATATTATATTATATTATATTATATTATATTATATTTACTGTTTATTTTTATATTTACAGTTTGGTTGCCTATGATCTTGTCTATACTTAGGAAGAATAGGCCTTCCTCCAAAACAGGTTAGCAAACAGTTTATACCTGCATCCCATTAACAAAACTTCCAAATCTCACAATAAAATTCTTCTCTGCTTTCTTTCTTCACCAGCCACTCAGCTTCCTGAGTGCATATCGCACCCTTCATCTTTAAGTCATTGTTCAATAAACACCAAAGACTCCTTCGACAGCGATGTAGAATAACAAGTAGCAGAATGACCAAAATATCTGCACAAGGAATCTTCTTTCTTCCCTGGAATCTTCTTACCTTGTCTTCATCCGCTTGAGTAGTGCGATCTCCCCACATTCTCAAGAATTTTTCTTTTCTTTTAACTCACTTGGTAATGCACATCCTCTTGTAACTTGCCCATTGGAATGCTGCTTACCCTGACTGCCATTTTCAGTTGGACTGTTCTGAACTACAGTTTCCCGTGGCACTCTTGGGGGAACAGACTCAAACTAATCTAGATTCTCCTACTCTTCTTTCGTTTAGCTAGGTCTTTCTCTGTACCCATTACTGTAGGCATATTTCCTTTCAGTTCCTCTTATCAAAAGCCATATATTTTTTCTACTTTCCTCTAATGTGTCTTGAGGCCACTGCTCATCTTCCTAGACCTCCCCCATCCATTAATTGTACCTTCACAGGTCCTACATTACCCTGCTCTAGAGTTTTCCACCAGTCAATACAGCCTCTTCCAAATTCCTGTACTCATAATTGCTACCTTTCTAGATAACACTTATCGTAGCCAGGCATCTCCGATTAACTATCACCTCTCCCTCCTCATACTGACTTGTCCTGCACCCATCAGTCTTTTTAACACTACTGCCAGCCCCACCAACCATTCATTCATTCAGTAACTATGACATTTTATGAGTATATGGCATAGTTTTCCATTATTTATATCAATCTAACCCACACTGTAAACTCTATCTAACTGCATTTGTAAAGGTGACTGGTTTTTAATCGTGTATATTATTCATTTGTCTGTAAAATGTCTGGGCCCTCCTTCCCTCCACAAAACATAAAATTATACAGATGACCTTTTTGGAGCCCTTTTTAAAATCCTATAGCACTGTTTAAAATGATTCAGAGATATTCCAAGGCCATGACTATTCTTGCCTTACCAGTACCCTCCCTCAGGCAGTAAATCCTTTCTCCGGGAGGGCCATACTGATCAGTCCTGGAGAAAATCTGTGGTCATCTGTCCAGTCATCTAGTTTAGTTTATGTTTAAAGGAAGATAGTGAGTTGCACTGCTTAATGTGCAGGGGATGTTTGTTCCCATGGACTGGAAGGTGTTGGTCTATAAGCCTATTGTTTCATTGTGTTTTATTCATCTGTTGGCAAAGATTTAGCGCCTTTATTCCAGCACTAGTGGGCTTACAGATAAAAATTATGTCCACGGCAATCTCTAGTGGTGCAATATGTGAGACATGGATGTCCTCTGTAAAGTCTTTAAGACAATAACTAAGGGAATAGAGATTCTAGTCTCTCTCAGTAGTTCAAGGACTTCAGAACTGTGATCATTCTTGGTTAGGAACCTTTGCATTTTTTCTACTTGTTTGGTATGTTTAGTGAGATACATCACAAGAGGGAGTTGTACTAAACAATTGTCCCGATGAATGCTGTCTATAAGTGGGGTGATTACTTCTTTACACTTTGATGATGCTCCTTTGAAAATTAACTGCTCTAAATAAAAGGTTTTCCTGAAATCTGTTGTTACATGATGGTCTTAAAAGAGGGTGTTATCAACACAAATACCTAACTCCCTAACTACATTTTAATTTTATTGAGGTGTTTAGACAGTATAATGAGAGGAGGGGATGTCTACCAAAAGTGATGATACTATGTTTTATCATTTAATTTCAGCCCATTTTTAGTACACCAATCATTTACTAGGGTGGTTTGAATTACGTCTTTATGATTCCTGGTTACTCTGCACTCCATTTCTATTTTATTTTCCACAGCCATCACCAACTAATTTACCAGGCCCATCTCAAGCCAAGCAGCCTGCACTGCCATCTCCATGGCAACCACATTAGCTGATAAACCCTCCTGCTTATACAGGATGAAATCAATCCTGACATCCATGTTGCTAAGCAGCTCACTGCAGATGATAAAAGGACACTTGTGACTGCTACACACCCATGCCTAACATTGCCACCTCATCACATTAATTATACACAGGTAAACACTGAATGTGATCGTGCTCCTGTAATGTGCACAGTGTCTAACAGTTCATCGTGCTCAGGATCTATGTGATTCCCACTTACAATGTCAACATATTTTGAATACATTCTGGAAAATTTGGGAAACCTATTGGGTAATTGTGGCAAAGCACATCATGATGGAAACTCGTTGAAGTGTTGAGTTCACTGTTTGCCGTTTTCTCTCCTTTTCCCTCAGTTGTGAGACTTGGAATTTGGTTACATAAGTTATGGATAATATGGGTGCCTCTACTCCCTCAACATGAGTGGCAGAGTTTTCTTAAATGGGAAAAAATCAGGCAGTTAATCTCACTGTAGCACGATTACCTTCTGTACTCTGCTGTGGACTTTTCAGTGTTAGCATAATCGGTACCTGTAGTGGAGGTACTCTCTGCTACTCAGGACTATCCCAGGTTTCCCTCAGATAATTTCCACAAACAGCGAGTTTTTGATAATTTTGGATCTATTCACCACATCATCCTACAATCTGGTTGAACTGGGCTTCACTCAGCATATACGACAACAAATCTCTTCATTTCAGGTTGGGGAGTGGAAGCCATGTTGTTTTTTTATGTACAAGGTACTGTTTCAATAATTGTTTGGGCTGGAATCAGTTTTATTCAGTGTTTTCCTGGTCAGTCTGTTTGTGTGATTAATACTGGGCTTTAGGACTCGCCTACGCCTGCATTAAAACAAGCCCAACATTGTTTTTTTACGGCTTTTTTTGTTTCTCATGCTGAGGGCATAACTTCATGGCGCAAACATCTACATGTGACTAGCTATGTGAGCGAGGGGTCTTTTCGTGGATGTGTAGCTGTTTTTGGCAACAATCATTGTTTTTTTGGTGGATGAATGTTGAATAACACGGAACTGATCTTGGCTATAACATACTTTTGGGAGACTCCATTTTCTTTTATGCCTCATTAAGGCGTATTCAAACGCCAGAAATATGTCGGCCTGGATGTATTCACTGGGAATTTAACTAACTTTGGACATTCCAACTACAAGTTACATGGCTCTAATAAACCAAGTATATATGTTGGGATCAATGCCGGTTTCCAGCTACTGATTATATGACTTTGGGGCTATAGATGTATGGAACTGGGTGCAGAAACATCGTGTCTGGAATAAATTTGGCTACTGAAGAGATAAAACCTTGTTTCTTACCAGTGGGACTACTATTGGACTTTATACATATGTTGGATGTTATAATGCACTCAAAATAGCTTCCATGGTTACTTAACATTGAGGAGTTACAATTTCATGTACTATAACTAGTTGCATGTTCATGTTGTCATAAGTGGATATTTATATACTCGCTGACACTGTATGTTAAGCCATTATTTAGATAATTTAAATACAACCGAGATGTTGCTTTGACAGTTTGATACCAGTTTGATACCAACCGAGCTAAATTGACTTATATTAAGCCAAACTCGCTACACTGTTTCATAGGGTTGGATAACATTTTTGTCTACTTATTTTACTTTTATATAATCATATATGAATGTTCACATCTTTGATTACTCCATGAACAATATTTATTACTGTCATTGAGGATGTTGGTGGTTATGGCCACACTCAGGTACTAATTTAGCTGGATTCAGCCTTTACAGGCTGATTTGACCACATTTTCAATAGGGTTGAGCAACATCGGCATACTGCTGACTATATTTTGGTACCGACTATAATATCCTATTCTTTAATGAATGATACATAACTACAAAGATTATTTTAGTCTTGATGGGACATTATACCCAACATTCTAAATGTAAGAACAATGAAACAGCTCTTTTTCGATGCAGAGTGGCACAAGGCCTTCAGTGAGTAAAGGACAGAAGCAGACTGTTTTTGGGGGTTTTGCACCATGAGTGTTATCGTGGGGGCTAAACTCCAATATAGTACATTTTCATACAAACATTCTCACTACATGATGTTTAATTATTAGTACTTTTAAGGAACATTCTGAGTATTTATGCCTGTATATACTCAACGACCTCATTAGGATTCTGTCTGATACGAATATCTGAAGTGGAATCTACATTTTCCATTCTTGCCAGTTTGTGGCCAGAGTTTATTGGTCACTACTTATCTGTCTGATACGAATATCTGAAGTGGAATCTACATTTTCCATTCTTGCCAGTTTGTGGCCAGAGTTTATTGGTCACTACTTATTTACATTTAGGTTTATTGGTATGATTGTTGGTTAGTGCCTGGATTGCCTCTCTGATATGTCAGTTTATTTCTATTAGACTGGATACATATTCACCTCAGGGGGTTATCAGGTTAGTTCTCTTGACAGCCTATAGCATATACCCACCATATAATATTTTGACTTTTCCTACGTACAGTAACATGCACACTTTGGGATCTGAATAGATCCACAATTTCAACAGCTTATTGCCATGGATCTGGAAACAATAATTCAGGAGCTTTGTGCTAACAAAAATTACATTGGTGTTTTTGGTATATCAACCCAGAATGGTATTCCACAACAAACAGATCCAGTTGACGGCTGCAACATTGCTTTTCATAAACTTAGTAAAAGCATGAAAAGTTTGAGAACAAACATATGGCATTTGAGGCTTTTTAAAGCCTACCTGAATAAGGAAATAACCCCAGTGGTCTAAGAATTAAAACCCAACCTTTAGTAAGTAAGATTGATGGAATCTTGACCAATGAATGGTATCAAGCCCAACAACAGGCATCTATGAACTTTGTTAGAATTTTAAGTTCTTATTATGACTGAACCATTGAAACTAACATCAAAGAGGTTGGTGACCTGTGTGGGGAAGTCAAAATTTATGAGGGACACTCACAAATTTTTATATGACTCAATAAGGTGTCAAAAGAACTGCTGGTGTTTGAAAAACAAATCAAGGACAAAAAAATCAAAAAATGTAATAGGGATCAAACCAATTACCAGAGGGGATGACCTTTTGACACTACTAAAAATGTCAGATTTATGGATACCAGACAGAACCCTGGTAGGAACAAAAAAAAAGACCCAGATCAATATTGAAGAGGTCTCATACATACAGCAGTACATCAGCGGAGGATTCCTCCACTACAGACACTGAAGGGACTAACACTGTGGAATCTCCGGTTTCCAAGAAATCTAAAAACCAGACCCATCCTTTAAACGCACTATGATGAGGGGTGGGAGAAAGAATAGAAGGTACAAAGATAGATACAATCGAGGGTCTTCTACAAACGTTTATGAGACAATAGATTATAACATTTTAAACATTTCTAAAACTGCTTTAACAGAGGACCAAAATAAACTTTTGAATAAAGGTATGAACTTTGTTCCTGGGGTTTTGTTGATGAATCGGACGTAGTTAACGATATTAATGACTTTTGTCGCAGGATTAACCTCAAACTTTTCTTTGGGTCTAGATCAAACTCTCAAAGATCTAATGAGTTCAAATTTCATAAATCCAACTTTGTACCACCTATGAATAGCAATGTAGCTGTCTTTCAACAAGCAGTACTCAGGGATATACACTTTAAGTTAGATCAGTCTGTCCCCTTGAAACACAATCTATCTACCAATGAACAACAGGCATTGCAAGAACTTAGGGACAACAAAAATATCATCATTACCCAGGCTGACAAGGGTGGGGCCATAGTTATCATGGACACAGATTATTATCTGGGGGAGGGAAATGGACAATTGTCCAACCCTTCCCATTATATCAAGATGCCTATTGACTCCACTCCAAATTTCAAGTGGGAAATTGATGATTTTTTGGATCTGGCTCTCTCAGAGGGTATCATATCTGATACGGTGAAGACACATCTTATGGTCCAAGATCCACAGAAACAAGCATTATATATTTTGCCTAAGATACACAAATGCCTTAACAAACCTCCTGGAAGACCGATTGTATCAGGCATGGGTTCTTTGACGGAACCACTATCTGAGTTCCTTACATTATATCTCAAACCACTACTTGGCTTAATTCATGCCAGAATATAGGATACTACACAATTTTTACAAATAATTTCTTACAGCCAACTGGAACCTGACTGGCTACTCTGCACCCTGGATGTCAAGGCCTTATACACCAATATACCACACTGGGCTGGATTGGAAGCCCTCAATTTTTGGCTGGACAAAGCCCATTTATATCTGGCAGGCTTTAACACACTTTTGGTCTGCATGGCTGGGCATTTTCTTAACAAAAATGTATTCCATTTTCAGGGAGAATGTTACTGGCAGCTCAACGGTACTGCTATGGGAGCATCCTTCGCTCCTATATATGCAGACCTATTTATGGGATATATTGAGGAACATCTCATTTATGACTCCACACACAATCTATATCTTGAGGAACTTGACATTTGATGTAGGTATCTGGACGATTGTTTGTTGATTTGGCATTCAGATGAGGAATATTTGGCAGAATTCGTATTGTATCTCAATCAGAACAAATGGGGCATAGAATTCACATTAACTTGCGACAGGTCTGAGATTAATTTTGTGGACGTTACCATAACTCGGAATCCAGACGACACTTTACAAAGCAAAACATTTTGCAAATATCCCCAGTATAATAAGTTACTACACGCAACCAGTATGCACCCCAACTACATTATCCGAAACATACCCAAATCTCAATTCCTCAGGATTCGTAGAATTTGTTCCTCAGAAAATGACTATGAAAAATCCCAGCAGGATCTGGTTAACAGGTTTGGAGTTAGGGGTTATAATGAGCCGGACATCCAGGGTGCTCAACAAGCTGCCTCCAACTCAACTAGAACCTCACTTCTTACATATTGTGATAAAACTGATACTGAACAGGATGAATCTATTCGGTTCATCACAACATTAGGATGAAATATTAACTTAATCAGGAATGTTATGTCCAAATATTGGAACATTCTTACTGCCAGTGATGAACTTGCACCTCTGATTGGTGATGTATGTAAGTATGGATATAGAAGAGGCAGGACACTTGGGTCATTTTTTTTCACATTTTAAAAGGGTAAGCTCAGCTGGAACTATACACCACCAATTAACCATGACAAGTGACAAATGATGGGGCACTTACAACTGTGGTCATTGCTCATCGTGTCCACTTATTTTCACATCCAAACAGTTCACCAGCAAAAACACTGACAGGATTTATGACATTAAATTTTTTGGCAATTGTAACAGTGATTGGGTGGTGTACCTTGCAACATGTACATGTGGCTCATTTTATGTTGGACAAACATCATGACCACTTCATTTATGTATGTCTGAGCATCGTAGTGACATACAAACCAAGAGAGAGACCAATGCTCTATACAGACATTGCCTACACCACAATTCAGTCAGATTCCAGTTCAGTATTATTGACAGGATTGTTGATGACAGATCCAACAAGCAAGGATGGCATTCAATCCTTACTAAAAAAGAGAAGTATTGGATCATTAAACTGGGTGCTTTGTTTTCACCCGGTTTGAATGACCATTTATACTATTATGTGTTTTATTTTTATTCTTTATTTTTTATTTGTTACATTATATATTAATAATGTGGTTTTATTGCATAACTTTTCATTCTCTTTTCATTTTCCACACAGGAAATAATTTGAATGTTGGGAAGAACACTTTGGGAAGAATCCTATTGGATGGTTCATGCTATATATACATGTGTGTCACTTCACAATTCTAACTACTGTCATTCCCACTGAGGAAAGCCTGTTGGCTGAAACCGGTCTGGGATGTATATTGTACTTTAATAAAATACTTATGTATTTAATTTATTAGTCTTATTTGGTGCTTTTTACTGCATTTGGTGCCAGCGGTTTTTTGTCTACTTGTATCAGTTCCTGCCGTGCACCTGATCCTACTTGCAGAGAGGTTTTTTTCTGAGCATGATTACCTTCCAATATCTGGTATTAAGAAATGTTAAGCACCCCTGATCTTATCAAATGTTAAGCATCCACTGCATCTATGCTTAAGATCAGGTATCATATTTGGCAGTGAAACCTGTCTGTACTAATCAGCAACCAACAGGTGTAGAATAAAAAAAAAAAACTTTTTTACCATAACAAAATCTCTTAACACTGTCGATTCTGACAGCACTCAGCAAGTGCTTTACTGCTTTGAAAGATGGCTAAACACTTAGCTATCTTTCCCGTATCTAGTAGTCCATGTAGAAGATAAAGCTTCATGCACTGCAAAGAATTATAACCAGGTCTCTGATCATAACCCTTTATTCTGTGTTTTCAATGTGGATGCCAAGATTCACCTCTTGAGCTTCACTCTGAAGGTGAATTTCTTGGTATCCATGCTTTGAACACATAATAAGCAGGTTATGGTTTGTGACCTACTCATAATCCTCTATGATTTTACGACTTTCCTAAATGATGAGCTGTGACTCAATGAGAAATCAGGTAGCCAAAATTTCAAAGTATAGTGTTTCAAACATGCATAAAATGCATTAACAATGTGGATGATGACATAAGTAAATCTTGAAGTTGAAAAGTTGGGTGTAGCACATTCCATTGTTGATTGACTATTTAGAAATAATTTGTTTTGAAGGAACATTATGTTCATAATTAGTTAATGATCTGACGTGGTACATAGTGTACCACACAAAGAAAGTGACTACTAATGATCTATTTAAGCCATTTGAGTAGCAGTTAATAGCTAGAAGTTCTGCCTCCTCCTTTTGAGTGGCTTTTATTCACTTTTAAAACTATTTTACTGTTATAGTAAAGCTATCTTATTTTGTGTGGAGTAATATTAGCTTTACTGGAAAAGCTCACAAAGACTCTGACATAGACTGCTGTGAGTGAATGGTTAGTTTGTTTTTGCATTCTTGTAATTTCTATAGCTTTATTTCTTTCTTCTATTGTGGACATTGTGGTATATTTTCTTTATACTGTGTTTTAATTATATTCTGCTTTCACTTGCATATTTACACTAGGAAAGACATCAGAAATGATTCTCTTGTAAATCATAGAGGAATTAGAATATGGCAATTAGAAACTAAACCTTGTATTCAAATGGTAAAATAAAACATTTCAAGAATTTACTGGTAATGCTCACTCAGACTCTGCCATAGACTTCTATGTGGGAAAGGTTAGTTTGTTTTTGCTTTTGTGTAATTTGTATTGCTTTATCATTCTCTTTTATTTTGTATATTGTGGCATATTTTCTTCACATTGTGTTTTAATTGTATTCTTTCAATTGCATATTTTAACTAGGAATAAGACCAGAACTGTGTCTCAAGTTGCACCAAAATTAGAACTGGTAAATTAAGGTTAATTAACTGTGAACTGAGGGTGGAGCTAGAGACTAAACTTTGTTTTTAAGGGTTAAAATAAAACATTTCAGGATTTTGCTGGAAAAGCCCAATCAGACTCTAGCATAGGGTGCTGTGAGGCGGGGTTAGTTTGTTTTTGCTTTCTCATCATTTTTATTGCTTCATCGCCTTCTTTATTTTGTAAATTGTGGTGTAATTTCTTCACATTGTGTGATAATTATATTCTGTTTTCAATTGTATAGTTAAACTAGGAAAGAGACCAGAGTTATGTCTCTTGTGAGTCTCACACAGAAATTAAATTTTCTCCAGCCTCCCACTCTGGTGCTGCCATGTTTTTAAACTTGACTGCCTCTAAAGTTGCCCACCCCCTTTTCACAATTTGACCACATATTTCCTTTCCTCTCCTCTGTAATTGGCTATTGTCAGTAAACACAAAAAATATAATTTTTTGAAGTAGCCCCTCTTCAGCTATTTACATTTATTGGCCAGCCCACTGTATTCCACTGAGCCACAATACTCAGTGCCCACTTCCTTCCAATCTATCTTGCTCTTTTAAAATTAGTGGCCGTCCCCTTAGATGCTGAAGCTTGAGTTACCCCTTCTTCATATGTAACTCCTTAGTGCACACTGCAGCTCTTGGGAATTTAACCCATATTCCACCATATCTTTAAAATCTGCAACATCTAGTCCAGGACCACTGATTATTGGAGAGCACACATTCTGCCTGTCAGTGTTCAGCATGGTATTAGTGCTTCAGTTTTGCTTCTGTTGACAGAAGGAGCATAGCAACATTATTTCCTGGAGACTACTGATCACCAGAAAGCTTGATAACTGCTTCATAGGTGATAGCTTGGAATTTGTTCTTATATTTTCCTCCTGGTGAGAGAAGTACCAGAGGGCATTTATCTCTGACTGACCAGTGAGTTTGTATGCGGAACCTTCCTGATTAGTCTGGTTACTATTAAAGGCTACAACAAGCCTACTCACATCTGTATCATATGGGACAAGACTGTTGATCATTAATGGACCTGTGGCCTGCTTCTCATCTTGGGACTGGGACTACTGTTTTGCTCCTGGTGAGAAAAGAGGGGCATTGTATCCGAGTAGCATGAAGCTGTGGTGAGACCAGTACTAGTGGTAGCCAGGTAGTAGCCAGTCAGGCAAGTCCCCTCTTTTCATCATTCTTGACAAAACTAATTCTTTTCAATAAATACTGTTTGATTAGCTGCTGTCTAACCTAACTTCAGAATATCTCCTTAAATACTTCATCCATAAATCATCAGGTCTACTTTATGAGTTTCCCCCCAAGGGTTTGGCAGTGGTCTGTATAGACACAGGCACCTTGAGTTGACATTTTTGTTGTAAAAAAAAAAACCTTGAAATTTCACCAATACGTAGTTGTACACAGGACAACTATTTTGCAGTGACAAGCACTCCCTCCAGAGTTACAAACCAGATATTTCTGACATTAATTTGTATTCTCACTACAATCATCAAATCAATAAAAAGGGGCCTGTTGCCACAGATATGAACTTTCCCACTGTGTCTGTTACTAGATTGGTGGATATGGGCATCCTAAGGCAATGTAGAAATGTCCTTATGTTTACTGACAACCAGCTAATTCTCAAACAAACTGTATGTGAGAGATGTATTTACACAATTCCATTGCAGGAAAACTCTCACATAAAAGCATTCCTAATGTCAATCAGGTTGTCAGTTGTAAACATGCTGCACCCATCACATACAGAACAAACCCACATATTCTGAGGAACTTAAATCTAACCTTCCTACACCACAAAGACTTCATGAAGTACACATAACAAATAACCTCAACAGCCCAGAATGCACTCTTTCAAAATGACACCTATATCAGCACATACAGCCACATCTCATGGAGCCTCCACTTCTAATCTCATAAGGCAGCCACCACACAATCCAGCATTCAGGTCACTGGAGACTCAATTGTGAGATGCACTGATGTCTCTCTTTACAGGCTTAGTAAGGAGAAAGTCTCAGTCAGTTGTTATCAGGGGCCAGGATCCAAGCATTCGGGTAACTGGACCACAAATACCAGCAGTACGACAGAGTCATAGTTCATGTGGATATAACTGACCTGAGACATACCTCCCTAGACTTTATGAAACTCTCAAAATATGTGTCCCAGGCTGGTATGAACCTAACATTGAACAGCATTTTGCCTTCTCCAAGGATTAACAGAAAATGACTGACTTTAATGATAGGCTTAGTTTCTGGTGTCATTCTAAGGGTGTGCAATATTTGTCAGCAAAGGTGGAGATGGCTAACTGACCATGCTGATTTTCCAAGGATGGACTGCACCTCTCCCCTCTAAGCTTTCAGACATTGGCTAAAACATTGTCCTCCCCCATAGTGTCTTTTTAGGCAATGCCAAACTGAAAGTACTTCCAAAATAACAAATCAAAGCCAACAACATCTAAAGGTATTACTGCTCAATGCTATGAGTCTAACCAATGACTCCACTCCTTACACACTCTCCTCACACTATAGAATGCTGAAGTCTGTGCAGTCACTGAGATATGGTTTAGGGCCATGGAGAGCACATCAGCAGTGTAAGGTTATAATGCCTTCCACACATATAGACCAGCTACTACACAGATAGGGACTAAAGACAGATGTGTTTCAGTTTCCATCAGAAATAAACATACCTCAAGGATGGTTAACAGGACAATGTACTTGAGCTTCTGCACATTCAAATCACCATAAGAGAAAATCCAACACCACTTCCTTACAAGCTATAGGTCCTCCTCTATGACCCCGGAAACCCATAACATGTATTTAAGCATACTGGAAGCACTCATTATCCAACCCAATACCATATTCATGGGTAGTTTTAATTATTGTGCTATTAACTTGGAATCATATACAACACCAAACGTACAGGCACAGAGATTCCTTGATTTGGTAAACGCAAACTGCCTAAACCAAATTGTTATGCCGAACAGGGGCATAAACATACTGGAGCTGGTCCTTAATAGTATGGGAGACTGCTGCACAACCCCTAGTTTAATGTCCTCTTTGGTAAGTTCATACCACAAAACAGTCTCCTTTGAAGTAAATATAAAACCAGGAACCCCAGCCAACCCTGGAATGTTCAGAAACTACTATAAGGCTAACATCCTACTATTAAGTGATAATGTGGTGACATTTTAAGAGCCCATAATCCCTCAGGATACTACTGCCTATGAGGAGCTGTTCACAGAAGCCTTATACAAGAATGTTAATAGCTGCATATAAGCAGCTGTACCCCCTAGGAATAAGTACAGAACTGACCCAAAAAACAAGCCACCTGGGTGGAATCACAGCATTAGTAGGCTCTAAAATAGAAGGAAGAAAATCATGGCAAAAATTAGGAAGTGCAGAACCTGGTAGAATAAAAACACTCTCATAATGCTAAACAAACAACTCAGAGGAAAATAAAGTCTACCAAAGCCAAATCTGAGTTAAATTTGGCCTCCCAGGCCCTGGACACCCACAAGGCATTCTTTAGCTATGTCCACAGCCTCAATGGCAAAACACAATTGTGTGCAGAGCTCATTGTTAATCGGGCCACCTACAATGCACTAGAAGATATAGAAAACCTACTGGCAGACAAATTTAGCTCTAACATTACCTGTCTCCCACTACCCCCCCCCCAAACCTCACCTCAGGAAATACCATCAAATATAACTCCACCTACTATCACTAGGGATGAAGTCCTCAATCCTCTCTCTAAGGCCAAGAACACTGCATCAATCAGCCCAGACAATATCCCAGAATGCCTTTGAAATAGCATGAAACATAATCTATCAGGCCACCTGGAATCTCCATTTAATTGTAGCCTCCAAATAGGCTTTGTGCCTAACAAATGTAAAGCCATCCCTCTGCACAAAGGTGGGCCGTCGACAGACCCTGGGAACTACAGACCCATAAGTCTTACTAGTTTCATATGCAAAGCTAAGGAAACTATCATGGAAGTGATCAGTAGTGACATAGGAAACCTCCAGACACTAGACCCAAGCCAAATTGGTTTTGCTAAGGGCAGGTCATGCCTTCTCCACCTAGTGGACTTCTTTGAGAAAGTAAGCAAAGCAATTGATGAGAGCAAAATGTTTCACACTGCCTACCATGGCTTGGCAAGGCTTTTCACATAATACCCCATTCAAGCATTGCTGAAAACTCAAGAGGTTAGGTATAAACCCTTATGTTATCCAATAGGTTCATAGATTATAGATTAGTACTAGGCAGTTAACTGCCTTGTGGGCCATTTTAAGCCTAGCCAGTTATCCCTTGTGAGAATCAAACCCTGCACCTTGTGTCTGTAAGTTAAGTACTTTAACGATTATGCCAACCTCCCATGCCTGTCTATAAGCCAACTGGCTTACAGACAGGACCCAGGAAGTTAGAACTGGGGATTCCACCTCTACAAAGAGGTTACTCACAAATGGAGTCTCTTAGGGATAGCTCCTGGGATCACTCCTTTTTGGCATTTACTTCTTTGAAGTGAAGGCCAATGTCAAGGGCCCCTGGCTGACCAAATTTGCAGATGATTGCAAATTAGGAGCTTTCATAGGATCCCCCACAGACACTAATGGTCTCGACAAAGGGCTGATGCAGACAAATAATGTGTGTCAGAGTATTGGACTAAAACTAAATGCCAAGCAATGCATAATGGCATCCTTTGGGAAGTTGTCCACCCCTGGTAACTATCAAATTGACAACACACCTGTAAGATTCAATCCAGTAGTCAAGGAGACAATGTAGTCAGTGACACACATAAACAGTAATGTAGCCTTTGACCATCATGTGTCTGCAGTAGTCAGGAAATCATTCTATGCTGTGCAATTTATAAACAAAGGTATGGCATCTAGGTCCAAGGAGGTCATTGCTGCACTGTATTTACCATTCATCAGTCCTATCACTGAATACAGTGTCCCCTTTGGTATGTACCTAACCAGCCACATTCAACAATTGTAATGTCCACACCTCAAAGCCCTATCCCTATATTCTGTCTACTACAGGCTATTGAGGAGAGATCTATGCCTGGCATACAAGGTTTTGTCAGTCCCCACCCTGATGAATCTCCTGCATATCTGCAAAACAAAGTACATCAGAATTACCCATTCCAAAAACTTAAACATTGCCTGTGATATAAATAGGATCTGCTGGTGAGACAGGTATGTATCCCAGAGACTACCCCTTCTCTGGAACAGGCTTCCCATCCACGTGAAGCAGAGTTCCTCCCTAACCCAATTGAAGTGTAACTTGGACAATTGGATGGGGGACAGGAAATTCACCTTTGGTTTGGCACCTATGTCTCTAATGGCCCCTGCTTACATGTATCAAAGGTAAAAGAACTTGTCAGAGATTTGGAATTTGGCATGCATGATTAGGCTTAAAAAGGCCCTAGTGGTAGTTAGCCTAGTACACACCTATGAACCTATAGGTTATCCAAGGTTGGGCATTTTTGTTTATGTAGGATGTTGTAAATAAAAGGATACATGTTGGTTGATGATTTTTAGAGATGTCCATTGCAATTATGGCTAGCAACAGACTTCGTTATTTACTTGCAGATAAAGGTTAATAAATACAAAACTAGCTTGACAGTATTTTCTAATACAACTTATCCAAAAATATATTTGCAAATTTGCAGTACTTCAGCAAATCTCTTCTTGCTGTCAGGTAATAGATATATTTGTATTTTTGCATACGTCCCTAAGGTTCTCATGTATTTCCTTTATGGCAAGTAAAAGCTTACTCTTGAAAGTTTAATTCTGAATCCAAGATACTTCCAATATGGTACCAGTTTTATAGCTCCAGTTGATCCTTAACTTGTCAATGAAGGTAAATTGGTGGTAGCCTTGTAATATTGCTTGTGAAGAATTATTAATTTAGCTTTTGTATTATTTAGAATGATTTTATTTTCTGAACATCAAGTGCTGAGATTACAAGTTACTCTGCAGTCAGTCACTATCACAGAAACACTCACCTATGCACCCACATGCATCCTGCTGCACACATACAGTATACACATTCAGACTATTGATTCCCTACCTAATTCCAAACATATACCAGTCAACTCAAAATATGTACACACACACACACACACACACAAACACACGCACACACACACACACACACACACACACACACACACACACACACACACACGCACACGCACACACACACACACACACACACACTCATGCAGCTTCAATCATGCCCCTACAAACATACACACACTAATACTCACCATCCCATGTCTTCACTAAACTTAACTGCATTGCGTGTACTCCCACAAGAGACAAAGACTGACCGTAGTATTTTTTTTTACATTCATCGCTTTTCCCTCCAGCAGTGAAACATTACATGGATGAGTGATTCTCTGATTATTCAGCTATGTGAGTCGGAGCAGCTGGCATTTCCAGGGGAGAGCATGTGGCTAGTATTAGCCACTTCTAACTGCCATAATATCATGTAGCTTTAACTGTGAGGAGATAATGCCCTTTGTGCTGAGGTCCTTGCAAGAGGAAAGCCACAACAGTAGGATGGTCTAAACTAAAAAGGCTTACCTCAAGGAGGAATAATGGTTGTATTAACGATTTCCCTTCATGGTAAGCCTTATTGAATTCCTCTCAAAGATGGGATATCAGCAGTTGAAAATGCGTGTACATTTTTAAAGGATTTGGGATTAAATAAAATGCCATCCACAGTGAAGCAGTGTGTGTTCTAGACAACTTAGAAAACAAAAGTTGTAAGTTCAAACAATGTATTGTGATATGTATACCTCTTAAAAGTTTTGTCATAAAACAAGGTTTGCATTCTAACACCACAATAAAAAATGACAAACTTCAAAACATCCAGGTATCTCAAAAGAAATATAATATTTAAACTTCAGGTGTTAGCGCAGGACTTTATAACCTATTACTCTCTTTTCTATCAGAAAAGAACAGTTATGTTGTTGTGGGGTAGGGAGATCGCTGGTTCTATCTTTTCATCAACTGATAGCTGAAGTGGAAGCAGAGTTCTGTCGTTATATGTCAGAGAAACATAGCAGTGCATTTTATCCATTGATTTTGAACCTTATCTTCACAGATGAATGGATTATAACTTATTCTGTTTGGGACACTGTGGATACTATGAGTTAAAAGAAATGCCACCTATTTTGATTTGTTCACTAATGTGCACACGCGAGCCTGATGTCCTGAAGAAAAGCATAAACATCTATTTTGCATTTATGATAAACAGCTACACAATGTGATATACATGAATGAAGATACTGGACGTCAATTTTTAGCTATTGTGTTATTAAGCACCGACAGGCTATAAAAAAGAATAAGAGACAGGCTGTGGCAGCTCTTTGAGTCTAAGGCAGTTAGCTGTACACCTGTACCTTGGAGACATTGGCAGACTGTCACAAACTGCTTTAATCAGTCTCAGATAAACGTATCATTTCCTCCAGGCTGCAGTCTTATCATTCTTCTGACTGTCTGCTGCTTTGTGTTAGTTACAGCCAAAGAAGCAGAAATTGCAGCCTGCCCACAGAAATTGTGCAATGGGAAGGAATTCTGTTAGTATTCTTTTAAAATAGCTCCACTGACTACTTTGGTTTTCAAATTAATAAAGTGTTACAATTTCAAAGCTTTCTAAAACAATTATTCTTTACAAGCCAGACATATAAAATGAATTATTAAAGCAATTGCTGAACTGTGTGTGACAACATGAAATCCATAAGATATTCAACAGAACACGGGTCTTTCATTCCCTTAGCAAAGCTGACAGGAAAGATCATTTCCAGTTTTAATATTTCCTTTGAGGTAAAACATAAGTCAGCATGTTTGACAAATTTGTATCACCTGCAAAATATATCAACATATTTCCTTTTCAAAGTAGCCAACATTGTGAGTGGTCCAGTAAGCACTTCTAAGAAGCATAGAATAAACAAACACAATTTCTTTAGTAACGAACCATGTTAGTGTCTACCATGAGTTGATGTTCAAGTCTCATACAACATAATGCTTTTTTATGAAACTAAACTTGGGGAATATAGTTGATAGGTAAATTACAAAAAAAGGTAACTCACTAATGCAGAATTTATAGCTTTGAAATTATTAATTTTCTGTTTCACATTAAGTTCTTAAAACTTATTAGTAGTAGACCCTGCTGAACAAATGATGATGTATGCCACAATTAATAAAATGGTTATATTTAGAATAAAGGTCGTCTAACTCAGTGCACCAGCTAGTATTACACTAAACACAGACCTGCGTGTCTGGTTTATAATGCCACCTCCATCCCTTCTATTGTTACTAATAATATACTAGCTCTATGTACCACATTTCTTCTTAAACCTTCTTAGAATGGCCTTACAGCTGTAACATTTGGAGGCACCAAATCCATTTCCTGCTACAGCTCTACTGTCATTTGCAGATATTCCTGTTTCCACCATCGCTTTTTTAGTTCACAACTGCTCACCATTTGTTTGCAGTTATGGCTAGGTTTGACAGGGCTTCAATTGAAGACAGCTGTTGCATGTGTCAAACGTCTGTTCTGAATTTGTTGTTTATCCCCTTACTTGAGGAAGACAGCAATAGCCCTTGCTAAGCTGTTTTGGTGCTGCCTTGCAAATTTGACAGTGTCCACATATCTGGGTAGGAAATATTCCCCGTGTTCTTACATCATCATCAATAACATTATAGAAAATCATCCGAAATCCTAAGAATCCCAAAAATAATAATAAAAATAATAGTAATAAATACAAATTAGGATGAGATGAACATTAAATTGCTGTCAGCTACAGTAGAGTGCCTTGGCTATTTTACTATGATAAAGTTCTTGTCCCCTCAAGGATTCTTTAAGTAGCACCATCAGATCTGTGACAGAAAGAAGCATACTAGAGAAAGTACAAGTCTGTTTGTTGTAGACAATAGCTTCGGAGGTAGTCATGGAGACACAAAACAAAACATACTCATGGCTTCAAGATTTCTACAGATATCATAACTGAGACCCTGCTTGATGCAAAATCAGGCCTACCCATGAGCAACATATATCACATAAAGGTTATTCATGTACTATCTTGACATTTTTTGCTCACAGACTTTATATTTCTTCTTGTAACTGAACTAATTAATAATTACCTTGTATTATCTTATATATAATGTAGTCCTTCAATGTATTATTGCTACCACTGTAGTGTCTCTGATGTTGGGCTGTGCCTGAATATAAACATTTTTCATTAATAGCTGCCCTCCTATATTGTTAAATAAACCAAATTATGCTGATTACAATAGTGTACATTTACACAGGGTACAGTCTTCATTTCCATTGTAATTTTTTCACTCAAATGGCAATAATAATTAAATAAATAAGCAAAATAAAAATAGAGAGGGACACTCAGCTACCCCACCATCAATGAATCATAATAAAACAGTGGTGTCTAAGCTGCACTGTGTAAGTAAATGCAACATGATGTACTGCTATACAGCTCTTGTGTTATACTACCACTGCAGAAATGATCTTACATTACAAGTTATGTTGGGAGCTATAAAATGCAGGCTGTGATTCTTGTGACACTCAGACCAGGAGTTGTGTTGTGCACAATAAGATCAATGCAACAAGAAACCCTATTCCATGCAAGAAAACATACAACATCATAGTTTTGGCCGAACAACTATTGTACTGTAATAACTGATAATGAGAAAGCAAGCTGGTATAACTGAGAGGAGCAGTTCACTAGATTTTATGTTTACACTTATTGTTAGTGCACCCATTAGAGGCCGTGCTGTGCGTAACAGCATTATACAGCCAACAGATCCTAGTCTGTGCTTATCAGAGAACCTATAGCTGACACTGCTATGTGCCACTGATGGAGGGGGGACATGTTTTACCAAGTCCAGCTCTGGTTTATTGATTTTATGATCACAAGAGGTAAAATGAAGTACTGTTATACAATTATGCAAATACCTATGAAGAAATGATCTTGTTTTGCAAGGGACATACGTACCTCTCAATCTCTTAGCAGAAGAAATCTGGACAAAGCCAAAAATAATGGGGGGGGCAAAGGTCCCAAAATAGGGGCATATTTTAAATATTGATGTTATACACTTAAACCTGTTATTCTATCAACTTTCTTTCATTAGCATGCATTTTCTGAATTATCTGGAGTCGGAAACTCTAATGTATGTCATTATTTATTGAATTTAGTCCTAAATAATTTGCTAGAAGACCACAAATTTTATGAGGAACAGATCAAAAATATGAGGCAAAAATCTGGACAGTTGAGAGGCATGTAGACCACGGGTTGTGACTAAAACCAAAAAAAAAGAATACACTCAAACTAGGAGCTGTGCAGAGTAGGAATAATGCAACCAACTGACTCTATCCTTTGTAGAACAACATGTTTGTTACTGATAACAACTGCTCTGTGATTCTAGATCATGAGCAATTATGACCAATATAAGCATAAGGACAATTTCACTTAACATGTTTGTAAAATATAATTTGGTGCAGAAATATGGATCTTTATTTACAGTTGCATTAAAATGGCCTGCATATCCTGTTCTGTGCAACTAGAGACATTATATCTGATGCTGCTATCCCCATTTGACAATGTGGATAGGAAAGGGGTTAACTGAGTGCAACTGTGACATTTTGTGTGCAATTTCAGATTGTTGAAAACAAAATTAAATACTACATTGCAGCTTATTCATTATCTAAATTTTATCAAAGAGATATTCTTGATTTGTAGGCTAAGATGGTGAAAGAAATAAACAGATTAAATTAATTCTTGATAAAAATAGAAAAAATGCCTATGGTAAGATAAATGACAACCAACAACAGCAGCACCATCTGTATGCTTTCAGAACTAATATAATACAGCCTGTGGCTTATACTGCTATGTGTTATTAGCATGAATGGTATGAGTAACGCTGGAATTAATGTTGATGGGGGATGGAAAACAAACTTTGCGATGTATAGCTGTAATGTTTTGCTTTGCCTTTTGTAATCATGGGACGCGTACAGAACATGCATGGGAAACAGATTTTGCCAATACAAGACATTTTGCTTTGTACTTGCTATTCTGTTAGAAGTAAAGTTAGCACATATAATGGACTGCAAACAGATTTTTATGAGTAATGGGAAAGCAAGACTACGATAGTGAGGCACACTGATGTTCCACTCACTAGGTTGAATAAGGAGAAAGTAACAGTCATCTGCCTGTCAGGTGCCAGTATCCGACACATAATGCACACACTCAGGTCGCTCAACAACAGGTACAAATATGACTCTGTCATTGTAAATGTGGGTGTGAATGACCTGAGACGTACCTCCATGGACTACATGAAAAGAGACATGGAGAAGCTCTCGGATTATGTAGCCCAGGCGGGTAAGACCCTAGCCCTGAGCAGCATCCTACCATCACCCAGAATGATACCACAGTACAAGTGGAAAATGACTGATTTCAACAACTGGCTAAGATTCTGGTATTTGTCTGACTGGGATGACATGATTGACAGATCTCGATGCTTTCCAGAGATGGCCTGCATCTGTCACCCCTGGGCTTCCGGATACTGGCCAAGGCTCTTGCCACCCCTATAGAGCTTTTTTTAGGCAGTGTTCCAAAGACCAAATTACCACCATAGCAGCTACAAACAAATGCAATCTGAGAGTCACGTTGCTCAATGCTAGAAGTTTAAAATCTCAAAATGCACTCGCTCGAGGCATTCCTTAAAATGGAGAACATCGACATTTGTGCTGTAACAGAGATCTGGTTCAAGGCAGCAGAAAGCACCCCTGCACTACCAGGCTATAACTTATTCCACACTTTTCAGCCCCAGAACTTGGACCAAAACTCCAAAGGTGGTGGCGTTTCCATATTCATAATGGATGTGCACACCTCCAGACTGGTAGCCCAACATAACGCATCAGAGATACTTCAGGTGCAGCTAACATTGGGTAAGACAGCGATTCAGGTCGTAGCCTGCTATAGGTCCCCAACTATGTCTCAAGACTCGCACTCCATGTTCCTAAGCACCCTGGAGAATATTAGGGTCCAACCTAACACTCTCTTATTTGGTGACTTCAACTACCCCTCCATTAACTGGGTAAACTATTCATGTACTAATACACTTGCCCAACGTGTCCTGGAGTTCATTAATTCCAATTCCCTGGACCAGCTCATTCTTACCCCCACTAGAGGAAGCAACATCCTTGACCTGGTCATTACTAACATGAGCGACCGTTGCTCTACACCAGTAGTCAGCTCCTCCCTGGTTAGATCCGACCGCAAACTAGTTATCTTGGAAATCCACCCCCCCAGCAAAGTTAACCACCATGAAAAACGTCTCCAATCTAACTTTGGGATTCTAAAAACAGATGTGGCTAACTTCATGGCACCCATGCAAATAGAGAATAGTTGCATGACTGCAGAATCCTACACCAATGCACTGTACGAACACGTACACAAATGCATGGATCTCACCATACCCAATAGAACCAAGACACTCTCCTCCAAAAAAAAAGAAGTCAATCTGGTGGTCCCCTGCCATAAACAAACTCTACAACAGAAGGAGGAAACTGATGCTGAATAAGGTGAAGTCCCAAGACTGGAAAAACTCCCTCATCTGCCTCAACAAAGCATTGAGATCCCTCATCAAATCCTCTAAATCTAGCTATGAAAACAGAATTGCAGCAGATAGTAAAGACATCCACAAGGCATTCTATAATTATGTAAAGAATCTCTACGGCAATACCCAGATTTAGTTTGAGCTACTGCACAATGGTACCTCCTATACCGAGCCAGCAGATATTGCCAGTATACTGGCAGACAGATCCAATGCCCCCCCCCAAAGGACCAATAACAATACCAGTAGATTGCCAGGCACCCAGTATTACTGCTGCACAGGTTAAAACAGCACTGTCCAAGGCCAAGAATACAGCTTCTATGGGACCTGACAATATCCCTGGTTGTGTTCTACATGAACTACAGAGTGAACAGGCACCTCACCTGTGTGCCCTGTTCAATCACAGCCTCACCTCGGGCTTTGTCCCTGCCAAATGGCGCACTGCTTCAGTCATCCCCTAATAAACAAGGATATAGGGAATCTGCAAACTCTGGATCCCACCCAATTTGATTTTGTTTAGGGTAGATCATGCCTGATCAACTTGGTTGACTTCTTTGAGTCAGTCACCAGAGCTGTGGATGAAGGCAAGGTGGTTCATAGAGCCTACCTTGATTTGGCCAAGGCTTTTGATACCATTCCCCACTTAGGAATCATAGAAAAACTCACTAAGCTTGGCATCAGCTCCTATATCACTAGGTGGGTTGCAAACTGGCTCACAGATAGAACCCACAGTGTGAAAGTAGCTGACTCCAAGTCAGACTGCCAATTAGTCACGAGTGGACTCCCACAGGATTCGGTCTTGGCATCTGCTGTTTGGTATCTACTTCTCTGAAGTCCAGGCCAACACGAAGGGACTCTGGCTGACAAAGTTCACAGACAATTGCAAGTTGGGAGCTTTTATTAACTCCCCAAGTGATACTGACATCCTACAGAATGGTCTCACTGTGACCAACGACTGGTGTCAGAACCATGGCCTTAAGCTCAATGCCAAAAAATGTGTCATCATCCCCTTTGGGAAAATCCCGGTTCCCATGAATTACCACATTGATGGTAGTTCACTGAACACAGAAGGCATCCTAAGAGATCTGGGAACACAGGTTGAGAGCAACCTCTCTTTTGATCACCACATTGCCACTGTGGTCAGACAGCCCTTCTATGTGGCACATCTCATTACTAAGGGTTTTGCATCCAGGAAGAAAGAAGTCATTGTCTCTCTCTACTCTTCCCTTATTAGGCCAATCATGGAGTACAATGCCCCATTTGGCATGTACATCACCCGACACCTGCAACAACTGGAGAGGCTGCAAACGTACCCCACAAAGAGGATCCTAGGCCTTAAACACTTGCCCTATATGGACAGACTCAAAAAACTCCAACTATTCTCTGTTTCATATCACCTACTTAGAGGTGATCTCTGCTTGACTTACAAAGCCATGTCTGACCCAGCTCTGTTAGAAATGCTACATCTAAAGAAATCCCAATCCCTCCGCACCATGCACTCCAAAGAGCTCATCCTCATTACCATAATTAACAGAACATGCTGAAGGGGGACAGGTTCATAAACCAGAGACTACCCATGCTATGGAACAGACTTCCTATACATGTCAAGCAGAACATCTCGCTGACCCTCTTCAAGAGAAATCTTGATGAGTGGGTGGGAAACAGAAAATTCACCCTGGGGATAACTCCAGTGGATCTACTCGACAGAGGCACTGGGAACTAGGGTCATGTGGCACTATGCCAGGGTAATCCTATGGCTAGGCTTGTAAAGGCCCCAGGGCCATTAGCCTAGTACACACCTATGAACCTATGAACAGCATATTAAAATAATGTGGACTAGTATCATTTGGCAATGTAGTGTTCAATATACAAATATGGGACAAAGATGATTTATTTATTGATTGATTGATTGACATTTGATTACCGGGAAAGTCCAAATGAGTAGAAGCCCATTTTCTGCAGAGGCCTGGGGAGAAAATCTCAAAAAATATTAGGCAAAGAAGAAAATGGTGCAGATTTTGATTTCAAGCCTATGTTGTAAAATGTTTTCTCAATAATATAATTGGCAGCCTGTTCTGTTGGGCAGAATGTCATTTTGAAGATATATTCATGTGCATTCTGGTTTGTTTTGACCTTTGTTAATTTGAACAGAGGCTTGCTTTGAGGTGGCCAGCTCTTCAAATAGTGACATACAAGAGCACTTAGTATGTCTCTGCAATATGATTACAGAAGGCTGACAGCTGTGAAGTGATATTGCATTTTCTTGGTTTTTAGTTTTGAAATTTGCCTGGGCTAGTCTATTCAAAATATGACTGAGGACGTTTTGACATTTTGCATTGATCTGATGCCTTGCCCATTTCTGAATGTCTTGAGGTCTAAATTTACACCTGACCTATGTATGATTTGTCTTAACACACAATCTGAATTTTTGCAGTAGGCAGTGATTTTAAACTCTGATTTTGTTTTTCTTTTACTGTCTTTCCTTTGTCTCATCAGGCTTTTTTTGTTTGGCATGGGGTGATTTAATGGCCATCTTCAGAACTTTGAATGCATGATGGAAATTTCTTATGAGTGGATATTTCAAGCATGACTTTGCCGAACTTTAAATGTTATACCATGTATCTATAATTGCTAGGATTTTGGACACCAGGGAAAACAATGTTTTATTGTTATTTGTTACCTGCCATGAAGTGTTTGGACTTTTTTAGGCAGCTGCATTTAAGACAGCCTTAAAAAACCTGAGCATTGCTATCCGTTGCTATCATATTTTGTCTACTTCATCTGGATACTATCAACTCATTTGTAACTGTGGTGTTTGAGCCACTGCATTTGATAGTTTCATGTCTGTCTTTCTTGAGTACTGCTGGTCTGTGGACAAATGTTTGTTTTTAGTGTCTCTTGCATCTTGAATACATTTGTTTTACTTTGATTATTTACTTTTATTGCCTGGCTTACAGCAGAGTAGTTGATCAAGGAATACATTTTATTTTGTAAAAGTGTTTATAGCAATTATTTACTATATTGTTTTGTTGCTATCTTTATAAATACCTTATTGTTGTCTTAATCCTTTCTTCATGTGAGTTAGTGTTCTTTTTTAATTTAATGTTCTGTATTTTTATTCAAACCCTTTTACATCACTGTCTTTTATTTTTTTAATTTATTGTTAACTGCTTAAGTAGTTAGGCACTATAATATATAGAAACTTGAAATTAAAGCATCTTTGTGAATGAAGCAATGTGCTGCACTTGTGCGTGCACACAAGCCAACCTAAAAGGGGATGGAAATGGAATTTGTATTCAAAGAAAATATACCACTAAGGAAGATCTCTTAACCTGGCAGATTCTCTTTCTCAGAGATCTAAGGTTATATGCTGCTAATGAGCTTCATCCTGTTGTGCTGGGTTTGATCTCTTCAATTTCCACTTCTAAACTCTGTGATTCTGTGCAAATCAGTAAACCAGACAGTGTTCCTGGGTCTCTCCAAAATGGGCACCTTTTCTAGAGGGCTCAGCAGTTAGTAAATAAATAAAATAAAAGTTGTTATAGAAGTAGTCAAGCAGAAAATCAAGGACACTAACTCTTCAAGGCTAGATAATGTTTTATTCATATAAAATCAAAAATAGCATTGTCAAGCCTTTTATAGTACTTTGAACAGGGTACTATAAGGTGGCCATAAAAACATAAATGTGGCAGCTAGCAGTGATCATTCCTGTTCACAAATGAATGTTACCATAAGTCCAAATAATTCCAGATCCATCTATTTTACATTCATGCCTTGTAGAGTAGTATAAAGAGTAATCAAACATCTGTTTCTGAAAAAGCTAGATGCATTTTGGTCTTTCAACAGATCAGTATGGTTAGTGAAATTAAGGTCTTTTTTTACAACTTGTTAGCACATTTCTACATATAAATGCTGCCATAGATGAAGGCAGACAGTTCAGATAACATACTTGAATCTGACAAAGCCATTTGGCACTATTCATATGTATACAGGATAAGTTTATCCAGCTAAAAATAACTGTTTTACAATTAACTGAATCAAAAGCTCCTTACTTAAATGTTAACAAACAGTTAAAGTAAGGGAGTGCATTAATATCATGCGTAGGGTACATTAACAGCGGAGTAGCATAGGACTTAGTTTTGGGCCCCTTTCTATTTACTTTCATCACTTCAGAGATAAGAGAAGTTGACTACATGTGGCAGACAAAATATGCAGCTGACGGCAGTGTGTGAAAGCATTGCTACTGCCACTATAGATGATATTCTGCTGTACTGGGCCAAGATACTGTATATCAGATCTATACTGAGTATTGAGAATGCAGATCTCATGCTTTGAGAAGAACAATGTGACCATTATAATGCTGGTGGTCATATGTGCATAAGTGACACTGTTGTAAGGAGCCTAGGTGCAAGGGTAGATAAAAAACACATCTTTGGTCACAGTGGTTAGGAACTAAGGCATTTGAGACTGCTCATCTAATACTAAAGGGATTCTCATTGCAGTTATAGAAATAAATATTCATCTTGTTACACTGCTAAATCAGCCATCCATAGAGATCAGGGCAGCTTTTTGTACTTATCAACAAAAGATAGTGCACAACTATAAAGTTTTCAAAGATTTATCTCAAAGAAAATAAAATGGCTGCTAAAATGTGGGTTAGACATGTTAAGAGAGCTGGCCGGTGTCTAGTTGCCCAGCATGGGTTACCTGGGATAGCTCTGTTGAGCGAAAGCTGGACATAAAACCAACCAACCTGCCAAACATGAACTGAGAATTGCTACGCGTAATGTAGGCTCACTGACAGGATACAGCTTGGAAGTGGATGACATGATGATATGGAGGAAGCTGGACATCCTATGTGTCCAAGAGATGAGATGAAAGGGCAGTGCAGCAAAGCCACTTGGTTTGGGATCCAGAATCTACTACTCAGGTGGAGGGCAGGCTAGAAATGGTGTAGGAATTGTGGTGAGAGAGAGGCTTCAGAAGGCAGTAAGGGATATAATCAGAATTAATGACAGACTCATGGCAGTCAGACTCCAGTGTAATGATAGGGCAAGATTCATAATCTCAGGCTGTGCCCCACAGCAGGGTTGTGATAGTGAGGAAAAGAATGCATTCAAACAGCAGTTGCAGGACCTACTAGATAAAGCAGGAGAACATGAATTGGTGTTGATAATGAGTGACTTGAATGCACATATCGGAACAGACAGAACAGGATATGAGGACTGCCTGGGTCCACATGGGTAGGGCAACAGGAATAAAGAAGGAGAAGCCATTCTAGACTTTTGTCTGGCAAATGGCTTGATAGTAGCCAACACGTGGTTCAGAAAGTCAGACAGTCACAAGATCACATACAAAAGTAGTCAACATGCAACTCAGGTAGGCTTCCTCCTAGTAAGGAAAAGGCACTGGGTAGAATCCATGATTGTAAAGTTATCTCTAGTGAAACAGTTGTCCCCAGCATAAACCACTAATTGCCACCATCAGCTGCAAGCAGTGGTCAGAGAAGGCTCTAAGGTCAATAAAGACCAGGCTGAAGACCTAGAAGTTGACAGGAGAGAAAATACAACAGTTCAAAACTCAGGGATCTAGCAGCCCAAGAACAGGAGGGAATAGGTGGAGTTGAAGAAGAATGGCAGTGCCTAAAACAGCATGTGTTAGGACTACAGAAAAAAATATGTGACTGAGCCAGGTATGGAAATAAGGTACATAAGGAAAGCTGGTGGTGGAATGCAGAAGTCCAAGAAGTCATCAAAAGAAAGAAGGAGTGCAGGAAGAAGTGGGAAACAGAAAAGCCTGACCAGGCTAGGAACCACTACTGTTTGGCTAACAAAAAAATCTAAGAAAGAAGTTGCAATAGCAAAGAATAGGGCATCAGAGGCACCGTACCAACTTCTGGAAAGTGACTCAATAAGGGGCACAAAGAAACTATATCAGGTTGCAAGGCAAAGACAGAAAGATAAAGAAGATAGTCAGACACCCTTCATAAGGGATGCCAGCAACAACCTGCTCACCAGTCCACAGGACATCAAAGGCAGATGGAAGGAGTATTTCCAGCAGCTTCTGAATGAAGAAAATTCCACAGAAGCTGTACTTCCCCAGAAACAGTCTACGATGAGAGAAAAAGAGGAACCCACCCTAGAAGAAGTAAGAACAGCACTAAAGTTGATGAAGTCAGGGAAAGCTGCAGACTCAGATGAGGTTACAGCAGAAATACTGGGTGAGATAGGGGAGAAATGGCTCCTGAGGGTACTAATAGCAGTGTGGAGAGAAAGGCTTATCCCAGATGACTGGAGAATAAGCATATTCATGCCAGTGTACAAGAACAAAGCGGACATCCACAACTGTGGGCAGTACAGAGGCATCAAACTCCTATCCCATTGCATGAAAGTGCTGGAGAGGGTGATTGATAAACGGATATGCAGAGTAGTAGAATGTAAGATGGGAGATGAGCAGTTTGGATTCAGATTAAGATGCAGCACAATTGACCCAATGGTTGCAATGAGACAGATACTTGAGAAGAAGCTAGAGATGAGGAGAGAGTCAAACTGGGCATTCCTAGACTTTGAGAAAGCATATGACAAGGTCCCAAGAAATTGATCTGGGCAGTACTGTGGTGGTTTGAAGTCCCAGAAACATTGGCAGAATTAGTGCAGGCTATGTACAAGGACCCAATGACTCAAGTACGAACAGTATTCAGGCTCACAGAGGGGTTCCCGGTGGGGAGTGGGTGTACATCAAGTTTCAGCTCTGAGCCCACTGCTGTTCATACTGGGGATGGACTACATTATCAAACAGGCTGGAGGGGAGGGATCAACAAATGTGCTGTATGCCGATGATGTGGCAGTGCAGGCAGACTCTGAGATAGAACTTCAGCAAAGGATAGGAAAAAGCCATTGGGATTATAGAGCCTGAGGCAGACAGACTCAAACCCAAACAAACACACAAGACATACATGGGAAAGCCTCAGGGATTACTGAGACTGAGGCAGACAGACTCAAACCAAAGAGAAACAGGTGAAACAGGATAGGAGAATGGAATGCAAATCTGAAGGCACATGGGATGAAACTAAGCACAGATAAGATGGTGGTAATGGCAGCAAATTGGGGAAATCAGAATAAGCTGAGAATAGAGATAGAAGGGAAGATAGTGGAACAGGTAAACAGCTTCAAGTTTCTGGGAGGGGTAGTTGAGGAGAAGGGTAGTCTGAATGAAGAGGTCAAAGCTAGGATTACAGGGGCTGCAGCCAACTGGCATAGAGTGTCAGGTGTAGTCAATGACAGAATAATACTAAAGAAGCTACAGTAAAGGCACAACAGTTGAAGAAGCTAGAGGTGATAGAAATGAAGTGCCTGAGAAGGGTGGTAGGATGCACACTGTGGGACAGACGAAGAAATGTGGACATAAGAGCAGAAGCCAAAATATCTCCAATTGCAGAAAAGATCAAAGAGAACAGATTATGATGGTTTGGGCACATGTGTAGAAAAGCAGAAGACAATCTGGTGAGAAAGATTTGGGACAGACAGGAAGAAGGTAAATGGAACCGAGGACATCCAGCAAAGGGGTGGATGGATTGTGTGAAAGAAGATCTGCAGCAGTCCGGCATGAAGAAGGCAGGAGTTTGTAATTGAATCAAGAGAGTTGGCAAAAGTTAACATGATACCCCAACCCCATGTAGAAAAATGGGACAAAAGGGGGCTGATGATGATGATGGTGACATGTTAAGAGAGCACTCATTGTGTTCAGTGTCTATAGCCTCCTAAATAGTGATGTATACCTGATTTCAAGATACTGTCAAGCTTGATTATTTTTAAAACACTCTCTTGAAACGTGCAATCCATGGAACTTGCACCAAGTTGGAAACTTCTTAATACAATTAAATATAAACAGCAGGAAAAACAGAGCTTAGTTTGTGACACTGCATCAGCAAAAAAAGTTATAGAACTGCTGTTTTCACAATGCAGATCTATGTAGACTTTTATGAACTTACTCAATTCTCCTGCATGGTGGTGCAGCGGTTAGCATTGTTGCTTCACAGCAAGAGGTTCTCTGGTTCGATCCTCGGCTGGGGAGCCTTCTGTGTGGAGTCTGCATGTCATCACTGTGGTCATGTGGGTTTCCTCCTGGTGCTCTGGTTTCCTCCCACATCCCAACAACATGCTGTAGGTGGATTGGACACTCTAAATTGGCCCTAGGCATGAGTGTGTGCATGTGTGTGCTTTCTGTGGATGGGCGCCGGGCTGGCAACTCAACACTGTAAAACTCCACTACCAATCATGAGCGGACAGGTGATCCACTGTGGCGACCCCTAACTGGGAAAAGCTGAAAGAAGAAGAAGACTCAATTCTCCTGCATGATTAAAAATACAAGTTCATGTCAACCAAGCTTCTGGAAGGTCATCATGTCGCAAGTCTGAAATTTAGACTTATAAAGCATATGTCTTGAGGACAGTTTGGAAAGGGTGGTAGGAAAGCTGGAGCTGGAGTTTGGATCAGGGTATTTCATGACCTGAAGCTTGGAAGAGGGAGATTCATTACAACCTAAACTGAAGTCCCTTATGTGAAGTAACATTGCATTTAAGTTCCCAGAAAAATAATAATGATACTGAACACTGACATGTCTTTAGAAGGAGACTCTCTCTGTATCAAACAGAACACTGACATGTCTTTAGAAGGAGACTTTGTACTATCAAACAGAACACTGACATGTCTTTAGAAGGAGACTGCCTCTGTATCAAACAGATACAAGAAATACTCTAGCATAGGATGGAGGCCAAACTACAGCGACTGAAAGGGAAGGAATCAATATTGTGAGGCCTTTTACAGCATCATCCAGGGTTTGACTTAACGATCGTGTTTCTATAAATGAGCTAAATAGATCTGTCATGCAGCACCTATGCATTCTCTGGAAAAAACTTTATTTCCAAATTTAGCATCGAACTTTACTGTCTTCTCTCAAAAAGGAGCCAGATAATCAGATGGATATTCATAAACTCACACCCAGATATGATGGGCCTGTCTTCTCTGAAAAAGGTGATAAGGCCTAGGTCGGGTACTGGCAAGGTGCTAATGGCCTGCTAGCCCTTTCACCATGTATTTTCTATCCTTCCCTGACTCTAAGTGTTGTTCAGACTAGATAATTGCATTGTTGAATTGTCTCCATTTGTTCCTCTTTCTACTGTATTTTTTCATGACATTGTAGCATGTGTTATGCACCCAGGTATACCTGAAGTTAGTCCCTTGAGATCAGTAAATTACCCCCGTCAACATGTGAAAAATAAGTAAATAACTGTTTTCAGCTTATTCATTAATTAATAGATTTTGACTATCGGTGTTTAAATAGTTGCATGTTCTCTTTTATTTGGTTCAGTTGTGGAGAATGGAGATATATGTTTTCCTTCCTGTTATTATGAGAAAATAATGGGATTTCAGTAATAATAATATAAAAAACAGGCTTACCTTAAAAATGAACATGTTTAGATACAGAGCTGAATTGTACCCTAGTCTGTTTTAGTTCTGCTATTTGGGTAAATATTTTGAGGCAACTAAAATGACTGCAAGGCAAAGACTTGCAACATCTTCTGATACACTTCTACGTTGCAAATTAGGCAACTATAAAATGTAGGTATTTCCAGTCAGCTGAACAGACCTTTCACTAGTCCCAAAAGACATATCTCTAGATGGATATGACCTGAGTAAAGTAAGCAGTTTTCATCAGTTATGACACATTTCTGGAACTCTAATTATTACGCTCCTAATATTGTTCCTTTCGCAGGCATTTTATTTAATTTAGGTTCCACAAAATGATTGTGTTTATATTTTGGTGTGACATCAGATGTGAAATTTTATCATTAGTAGACAAGTTATCAGTACCTCTAGGATAAGGATACTGAAAAGGAATCTGTACTTCAAAATGTAGTGTATTGTTCTGATATTTGAAGGCAGACAAGCTAAAGGTTTTTCAGTACTTAAGGCAGCACACTACCCAGTTTGCAGCTGAACAACCTTTTGTAATATGAGCATGAAAGTCAAGAACTACAAATGGTAGCTACTGCATATCTTTGGGGAAATTGACTTTCAAGATGACAGAAACTTTTTTTTTGTTTATCTGAATGACTAACACAATACAAGCGTATTAATTAATTTGTCATTCAACAATTTATATCCAACCAAGATTTAAGTTTTCTGCCTTTGTTACCACAGGTAATGCATAAGGCACATGGTGCTACAGAATCATGATTATCCACTTAGCTGCTGAAGCTTTCATCGCATTCATAAATGGTTAATTGGGAACAGGGTTTAAAGACACATGATCTGCTTTGGAAGAGCATTAACATATGGACTGAAATAATTACTAGACTAGTGGACTAAGATAAGAAATGATAGTTCAGTCTATTACAAGCTGTCTTTGCTGCTACTGATGTGGCATTGTTGTTGATTTCAGGCATTATTTGTCCAAATGTACAAAGGCAACATCTGCATTATTCTGTTATTTGGGAATTAACAGGGAAAGGAGGGAAAGAAAAGCAAAATACAGATGTTTCTCAGTGGAAGAGATGCGACTAGCATGACTGCTGCCTTCTAAGAGGCTGCCATCTCCAGGCAGGCATACTAAAAAAGTCACCATTTTTTATCATATCAGTCTGTTATATGAATATGGACATATGGACATACTCTCTGAAATACAAGCTCAAGCAAGAAAGGCAGAGGAAATTGCCTTCTTCCGATTTTTACTGATCTCCAGCTGGAGCAGCTGTATGAGAAATGACTGATAATGTAGATGCACTACTCTTTTAGAAACAGTATCCTTTACAGACATCAGAGACTTTGAAAAGGTAAGTGCTGGAAGGTCACGCTTCTGTAGCAGCTGATACAATAAAGCAGGGCTACTTCCACTGGACAGTTCTGTCTCTAGACTAAGTAAAATAATTACCTCTGAGAAAGTAGGCCTGACATCTGGATATCATATATGCTTAAATTATATTGTTTTAAGGATTGTTCCTGTCCTTGGTTAGACTGCTGGGTGTTGAACTTGGCTGTGATATTCACATTTATGTTCATGCGGTCAGGTTAGTCCAAACTAAAAAAAAAAAAAAAAAGTGTTGACTTTTTAGATAATTCATGGGTGAACAGTTTGGAATAGTTTCCCTTGTTTTACACTTCTTTAGAAAAAGCTTAAACTCTGATATGTCTGGTAATGATATGCACATTCAAAATTAGTGTTGGGCTATACTGTACTATACTATACTATACTATGGGTCTATATTATAACATTGAAGTTCAAAAACTTTGAATGTTATAATATCGAACCCAGTAGAGCGAATGCTTGAAATACCGAAGCTGCAGAACACAGAATACTTTCCTAGGAAAAGTATTCAGTGGCCCGTTTTTGCAGCTTCGCTATTTCCTCAACTGTGGAGCGAAGGTTACGGACCAGGTTAAGGTAAGTGTACAAATGAAGGTAAGTGTGCAATTGGTCATTGGGTAGGTGAGTTAGGGTTAGAGCATGGGTCAGGTAAATGTGCGATTGTGTGGATGTGAGGGCTAGGGTGGTGTAGGTGAGTTAGGGTTAGGGAATGGGTAAGGTGAGTGTGTGATAGTTAGGGACCTTAGGGTTAGGGTTGGGTTAAGGTAAGTGGGTAGCTAGTGGTGTATGTCTGGTTTAGTGTAGGGTTTTGTGAAGTGTATGTGTGTGGATTATTTATTTTGGTGTGCTTGAGTTGTGTGTATGTTTGTCAGAGCAGCAAATTTTTTCCCTGGGAAAAAATTTGCTATTCTGACTGTTCGGTTTTCTGGTGTTTCGATTGAATGGGGTCGATATTATAACATTCAATGTTTTTAGACTTCGATGTTATAATATAGACCCCCTATACTATGCAATACTATGCTACAGAACAGACTATGCTTTGATGACTAAATTTGTAGATGAACCTTTATACAGCTGTATCTCCTGCCTGAATGGACAATGTTAGTTTAGTATATACTTCTCTAGTGGAGAATAGTTTTTTGCAAGTTACCTTTGTTCCTATTTCTTGCTGAAAACAAACCATTTTTCATCAACTCACCTACATAGTCATCAAATAAACAACTAAACTAATTAATTACTAGAGCTTCTTTATATAACACAAAGTTTGACAGTTTCAGAAGATAAATTTTGAAAGAGTAACAATTTTCCACCAAGAAATTATTGCAGTCTCAAAAACAGAATCTGAATGAAAAGGGAAAAAAATAAAAACAAAAACAAAACACAATTAAGCAATATAACAAAAGTAATGCTGTCTGGCTGAGAATAAAAATAGATGTAGATGAATCAACCAAAGAATAACTCTGAGGGAATGAAAACATTGGACATGGCATTATGTCAAAAGGTTTAATGTCATCTTTCCTCAAACCTGGCATTATGTCAAAAGGTCTAATGTCATCATTCCTTAGAGCTAGCATTGTGTCTAAAGGTGTAATGTCATCATTTGTTTGACCTGGCATTGTGTCAAAAGGTCTAATGTCATTCCTTAGATCTGGCATTGTGCCTAAAGGTCTAATGTCATCATTCCTTAGAGCTGGCATTGTGTCAAAAGATCTAATGTCATCATCCATTAAACCTGGCATTTTGTCAAAAGGTCTAATGTCATCACTCCTTTGACCTTGCTTTCATCTGACAGTAAACTGACAATAACGGTGCATCCCTTGAAACAGCCTTCATTAGTGATGTTCAGTGAAGGAAGCTGTTATTGCTAATTGGTCAGAAATCTGTCTGGGCAAGGAGACTGTCAGTGATTAAGAAATGCAACAAAGTTAGCTGTGTCTTCTTCTTTATCATTAGCATTGTTGGAGAAACAGCTTAGAATAAGGTGGGCAGCTAGCAGGAAAATAGCAATAAAGCTTAGAAAGACAGACTGAATTTAGAGCCAATGGCTGGGATGCATAGAAGATTAGTGCACTGTGCAGCACAAATCAGCACAGCCAGCAGCAATATGCAGGTGAGGAAAATTCAAAGATGCATTGCAGTCAGCTAGTGAGCAAAATAGTGTTTCATACAGTGTATATTAATGAGTATGTATGGACATGGAAATAAGGAACTCCATTCAAATGATCTAAATGGTATATGAAAATAAGAAAACCCAAAATGATGGACTGATTCAGAAAGTTATAAAATGGACATGCTGTGCAGCACATATCTGTTTTTGTACCAAGAATCATAATGTATGGAGGGGGGTGATGGCTGGGTTAGCAGCAGTGACAGATCCGCAGTATATATCAGCTGCCATCAGAGCCAGTGTCCACGATGTTGTGTTTTATGCTTATCTATGTGAAGAGAGGAACTATAGACAATATCTGACATACCACCAGCTCACTGAACAACAGACTGTGGACTGCTACTTTGTGAACAGACACACTATAAGGGACCTTGTCAAACTGTGTCAACCACAAGTGGAAACATAAGCATACTATGTCACTGATTCCACAAGTGGAATCGGGTGGGGGAGAGTGGCATGCTCATTCTGGTTGATACTAATGTATGAGAAACTATAATCTTCTTAGCTACAAGGACATGTCAGTGTCAGTGACCAGCTGGGAATACATCAAGGATATTGTGGGTGCTAGCCTTATTACTCTTGAACCAGTTCCTTCACATTATGATGCAGCATTTTTTGTTCCTCAGGACTTCAGAGGAGATAACTACCACCATGTGGGCATTTTATGACATTCCCAGGTCCCTGAGATACAACAGACACAAAGTGCACACACATTGTGAATACCCCAACTGGTCTAGAAGGACTGTAATACATCAGTGAGAATGATTTCTTCTCACTTAACTGCCAGGTGCTTTGTAATACCCAGGACTTTGTTTAAAATATGTCTGTGTCCCACCAGGGCAATTACCATAATACTGATATCTGGTGTATGTCTGACCTACCCCATGTCAGATAGATGTTTTCCTTCCTGTTATGTGAAAATAATGGGATTTCCGTGATAATATGAGAAAAGGGTCATCTGGTTGATAGGTACATATACATGTTAGATAGACACGTCTATACACACAGAAACCATGCAAGCTGAGACCAAGAGACATATAATATGCTGTTTAATTGTGTGTGTCAGAGGCAATGCTGGCTATGCCCTAAGGCTATTGTTGATAATTCTCATCTGCAACACCCAGTCCACTTAGGAAAAGGCTAATAATACCAAAACACTTAATACAGTGGAATGGGTGTTTGGCTACTCAAGGGATGCTTCCATTGCATAGACATTTCAGAAGGGGCACAATCCAGAAAACTGCAACAGGAGTTTTGTTGTGTGTGCAGTGCTGAACAACATGGCATAGCATAAGCAGTTGGAGTGCTAGGTGAACATATTGACAGAGCCTTCACACCAATTATACTAGCTTCTGAAGAGCAGGGTAGAGGGTCTGGTGATGAGCACACCTCAACGGTACCACAGCAGTACCCCAACAGAGTTAGATGTAGGTGCAATATGTTCCAGTGATGGCAAAGAGATAACATCTAGTCCACAGCATTGGGCCATAACACAGACAGGACAGAACAGAATGTTGTATGTGTTACCACACCCAGGCTATACAAGGTAGTGCAAGGACAGGTCACGGTGTGCGACAGATATCATCAAACCCACAAATGTTAGGCAGTGAAAAGTGACAGTCATTATCACTTGCACAGGTAAGGGGAACCCAGAAATAAGTGACAGCAACACTATAACATGGGATATTGTGATGGGAAGGTAACACAAGCGTCACTTGCTCTTGGAGGTTGATGAATGCTGTGATGTCATCATTATTGTTGTCTAATGTCCTAACTTGCCATGTTGGGGGTTTAGGCGATCCATGGCAGGGAATGGGTAGATCCATACAACCATGAACCTTTGCCCTCAAAGGGTATACCATGTGTTGATCCTGATAAGCACCATTGTCCATAACCTGGGTGACAACTACAACAAGGAATAGCAGGCGTTCTACCCACAGGAAGGAGCAGGACTGTGGTAATGTGCATGTGCTGCTCATGAAGTTTTGATCGGGAGGCATGCAGTTGTTCATGAAGTGGTGATACCCACAGCTGGGGGCAACAGGCTGTATGTCTACAGGTGATAGTGATTCTGTCTGAAAAATAGCCTATGTAGTCTGGCTTGTGATGGTGTGTGGCTGATCTCTTCAGACGTTCTGACTATGGAATGCTTGACCAGTGGAGAATGACTGGATTGCATTTGAAATGTATTTTGTGGAGGCAACCATAGAGAAAACCTTTTTCATTAGTGATCTCAGCAGCATTGCATGCTTCCTGTCTCTATACTTGATGTCACTGTAGAAGTGATGCACATTGTACTATGAGCCACTGATAACACTCACCATCTCAATAATGGGGTAGCTAACAGCCTGTGTACTTGGATCACTGACCTATGCATCCATTGATTAATGCAGAGTGTTATTGCCATATCAGGTATTGTCCTAGAGCCACAGTCACACCTAATCCCACTCCACCTCTGTCCCCTATGGTGAGTATTGCACCTCAGAGGTGGTACACATTTCAGATGCTGTCTTCATCTGGCAGACAACTGGATTCCATAAGGAATTCTCAGGTACAGGATGTCTGTTATGTAATGGTGAGGATGTGTGCTTAGGTTGTATCTTCACAGACACCTCTGTATTGGTGGTTGTGTCTGCTCCCTCCCCTTTAGTGTTGCAGACAGTACTGTTGTGTCACCAGACAGTGACACTTAACCTGTAGCTGACAATGATGGCAGCATATACCTGCTGACATCATTTCTATGTTGATTTGATGTGCAGAACCCTCCACTGGATGAACCCTGGAAAGCAGGAACACATATGACATAGTTTTCCCTACACGCTTTTGCTCCTATCATCCCCATGTCATATACATACTACCTATACATTAAAATACAGCTATAGCATACATTATTTAAAAAACACACATTTATTGAATTATCAGTTATGACACAGGCAAACTTACACTTATTTAAAAGTAAACAAATCGTATTAACAAATTCCCATTTACAAAGAATATATATCACATATATTCCTGTGTAAAATATAAAAAAATCCAACATTAAATAAATTGTTCAATTTCAGCCTCTTCTTAAGCCATATTCCTCCTCCTCTTCCTCCAAAAATTTCCCTGCATATATTGTTCCTACAATTTCCATTTTTCAAGGTAATTTGCTCCTACCCCTTTTGAAAGATCTCACTTTCTGTTCATTTATATCTGTTGCAATATTCACTACTTCAAGTACGGTTGGTGTAGACTTTAATGTCCATTTTCTTGTAACTGCTTTTTTGGCAGCCACCAAGCTTAATAAGGCCTTATGTCTAGGCAATATATATCCTGTAACCCAGCTCAAAAAATAATTTCCTTACTCATTTGCTCACCCAGAATTCCTGACAGACTATTTCAAAGGGAATTTTTAAAGTCTGCCCCCTCATTACACTCCAAAAACATATGCTCCCTGTTACGTCTTTCTTCCTTATCATACCTCCAACATTTGCCATCGACCTGAGGAAAAATTCTTTGGAGTCTGCTTGGGGTATAAAAGTACTTATGCAAATACTTCCAAGCAAAAATCATAAGTCTTCTAGACTTTGTTGCATGTTTGGGAGGCATGCATATTCCCTCGTTGTTTCTTTGTGAATTGCTTATGTAATCTCTTTTCTCAATCTTTTCTGACCTCCTCTGATTGATTCCTATAGTTATCATGAAATATGTTACATGCCCTACTAATTATCATTTTTTTAACAGCAGCTTCTTTTCTAGATTCAATTAAAAACTCAACCAGTGCAGGTCTTTCACTTAGAATCCCCCTATTCCTTTTTCTTTGCCCATACTCTAATATCAATCCCCGATAGAGAAGGCAATCTCTAGCCTGCTGTCCAAATGTCTCCTTGGCCTCTTCCCATTCTACTACCTTACCCTCTGTAGTAACTTTTTACAGTACCTTGGTTCTTTTGCCAGCTTCCTCCAGTAAATTCCAGACACCTCTTACCTGTCCTCTCTACCCTTAATTGTAGTCATAGTCAGTAGAATCTCCTTTCTCCATTCCCATGTTGGCTAAATTCTTAGTATACTTTCTGCTGCTTTATGAATATAATATTTTGTATGACTGTTTTTATTTTCCTGGAGGATCTGCATTCAAAATCCCACTCTCTCCTTATGATTCTTCCTGCTTTATTATCATCCCTTTCCACTTTGAAGTCTAGCTTTCTGCATAAGTAATATATGAGCCTTAATTGTGTAGCTCTAAAACATCCCTTCAGATTAAGTTATCCTAAACCACATTGTTCTATTGGACGAGCTTATCCCACTTGAATCTTGCCCTCTACTCCTCCCAGATAAAATCCTTCAACTCTTTATTAATTGCTATCCACAACTTCTTCTCTGGTTGATAAAAATATGTCTGACCTGTGTATAAAACTAAAGGGACTAAAAACATTTTTCTGCTTGTATTTTGTTCTTCATATCCATAGGCGATAGCTTCCACTTTCTCAGTTTTTAGTGTAAATCTTTTATTTAGTCTTTCCCCACATGTTCTTTCCTACCATAACAGAATCCTTTTTAATCTATACTCCTAAATATTTCATTTCAGTATGTCCCCATAAATATGGGTATTGTTGAAACAATTAATGTATGGATACATAGTTTAGAGCTAATAGTATCTGTTTTCTCTTCATTAATTTTATATCCCCTCCCCCTCCAAAAAAACTTGGAACTGTCTTATGCTATTCCAAAGCACTGAGGTGTCCCTTTCTTGTTTTATCAGGCACAAAATAATATCATCTGCAGGTAAAGATGACTTTTCTTGATTATCATACCAATTTTATCCTTGAATTTTTGATTCCCTTATTTTCTTTGCCAACGGCTCTAAATATAATACACAAATAACAAAGGGGTAAGAGGGCACCCCATGCCTGGTTCCAATGTTCAGACAGAACTTTCAAAGAGTAACTGCCCACTTTGATTTCTGCCTCTGGTCTGTCATATCGCCTACTCATAAAATCCTATCTTACTCTGTCAAATGCTTTCTCTGCATTAAGACTCACCAACAGCAGTATTTTCATGCATTCTGCTTCCCTCTGAATCATAATTCTTCTATTAATGCTGTTAAATGTTTGAACGCCCCCTCCCCCCACAAATCCACATTCATCCATGCCCATCAATTTTGGCAAGAACTTTGCTATTCTTTTAGAAATTATAGACAGAAATACTTTATAGTCATGGTTTAAAATTGAAATGTGCCTATACGAAGTTGGATCTGATGGGTCTTTACCATCTTTAGGTATTACAGCTACCACAGCCAGGATGATAGTGCTTCCTCTCCTAAAATACTGTTAAAACCTTCCAGGTCATTATCACTGTCTTCCCTCCTAGTTTCCAAACTTCCATCTGAATACCATTTCATCCTGGAGACTTTCCTGCAGATTGGTTATATATCATTATTTTTATCTCATCTTCTCCAGTCTTAACTGTTAGTTACTGTGTTTCATCTTCCTCTAAACTTGGCATATTTAAGTCTTCCATAAATATTTCCATTTCTGCTTTTTCTCGATTTCCCAATTTCTCTGCTTTATACAAATTTTCATAAAATTTCTGAAATATCTCTAATATGCCTACAGGATCTTGAAATTATTTTTCTTGTTACAAGCTCCCTAACTTTGGAAACAACCTTTTCAACTTTCTCTTGCCTAAATCATTGCAATAAAATGCTGTTGTGCTCTGGAGTTATTATAAAAGAAAAAGCACTTGCTTAAATCACTCAAGCCTGTAACACCTTTTTTTATACTTTCAAGTTCACAATCATACCTCCTTACGGCATCCAGAATTTTTGGGGGTCTGGCTTCTTTATCCAAGTGACTTATCAACTAATAATAGACAATATTAGAAAGGCAAGGAGTTATTAATGGAATGGCATTAAGATTGTTAGTCTAGGATATCCTGCAGTGGAGAAATTAATCTTTGTTTGCCAGTTATTATTCATATTTTCATTTCATTTATGTTCATGTTTTCATAACTGAGAGACCCACATTTTATTAAGGTATATGATGTGAAACACTCATGTGGGAGACAGGACATTTCAGTGAAATGGAAACACTGCTAGTTGTTTGTTCATAATTATGAAAATAAGCAATATTTCCATATGCCCTTAATAGTTCAAAAATCAAATGACTTACAAACTGTTGCATGACATTAGGTGAATCTTTAGATGTTGAAGAAAACTGTCTTAGATATTTGAACTGTGAGATACACTTATTGAGAGATATCCAATATTATTTGTATTGCTAATCATATCATTAAATACACATTTTCATATTGCTGTAAATAAACTAATAAACATGCACTTACAGAGGAATGTCTTGTTGTCATGTGAAAGCTTATGTCTGGGTAACAAAAAAAGTTCTAACAATATATTTCTAGATTGTATAGTTTTCAAGATATGAAAATGTGCAAGAGTTTAGAAAAATATATAATTTGTCTTTGTGTGCATTATAATATATTACAGTATTTATGGAAAAGGCTATATATGCACCCATTATTATCACTGGAAAGAATACTTTTTACTGCCAACATTGCTATTTGTACAGTTGTAATAGATTTAATTGTTCACAAAATATTTGCATTTGTTTTTATTATGCTTTTTAAACTTTATTTGACAAAATGTGCTCTTGGATACAACATGTGTGTAGGCTGCTAGAGGTGTGACGTTCCATATCACTAAGGTGTTAATGAGTTAACAGCAATCTTTCAAAACTCACACATATTATACAGGTACTCCCTTATTTTTATCTTTAGAACCTTGCAGTTGTGCTTTTTCTTGTTCTGTGAGATTCTGCATATTCTGCAATACTTTAACTTTTACTTCTTTAACCATGTCTCTTTTTCTTTCATTTCAAACCAGTTTTAAATTACTCTTTCATTTTATCATACTCGCTATCTATAACTTCAGGAGTAGGTTCTATCTTCTCTAATAACTCCTGAATAACTTCAATAAATTCCTCTTTTTTAGGAGGTAGTTTGGGGAGCACCAGTGGCAGTGTGTCATTTTTCGCTTCATTATCCTGCAGTTTTAGCTTAGTTATTATTGGCAAAATAGTTACTGGATGTGTGTCAAAGCTTCCAATTAAATGTACACGTTCCTGTGAAATATAATTTCTATCTAGTTTATCCCATTTACTGCACCTTGGGGAATAATATGTAAATTTTGAGTTTCTACTGAATTTATGTCTTCCATACCAAATAATTTCATAAATTTATTCAAAATCTACCCTCTTTTTTCATACTTTCCCCTCTAGGCCCCTCAGATACAACATCATTGTTGCAAATGAAATTCCATTCCCCACCTATAAGTAATATTTTCTACCAAAACTTTATTAAGCTCCATAATAGCAGTTTTAGGTAGAATATAAATTTATGCCAGCGTAATCTTCATGCCTTGCCAGTAGCATTTGGTGCAGAATACAAGTAAAACACATTGTAAAGAAAACAAATCACAGTATACAAAATAGAAAAAGGTAATAAAGTAATACAAAATACAAGAAAGCAAAAGCAAACTAACATTTCTCTCACAGCAAGTTGTGGCAGAATCTGGGTGAATTTTTCTAACTTGGCCTTGACATATATACAAGTCCATTTTTTGTCATTCCATCTTCATGTTTTGGGACGTGCTCATATGTGTCCTGAAATTTCAAATGGTTACCTTTTGTAAATCGTACCCTCTTTCCCTTAACAAACCACCCCACCCCCTACTTTCATATCTTAGCTGTCCCTTTGTTTATTCTTCTTGCATTCTCCACTTTACTACATTTCTATGTATGCCATTTCTTCCCCATTTTTATGATAATCAGACACATTGCTGTGTAGCCCCACATCAGTCTATCTAGTGGCTGATATGTGGGCTACTGCCCTTCATGTGCTGGATGAGGGTGAGATGTAGCTATGTGGTGCTACATTGTGTACATAAGCAAATGCTGTCCTGGCCCCACTACCCAGCCTTTTTTGTGATGCCCATCATGTTGGTCACATGCCCTATTGCAATGCTGCTGCTGCCACAGCACTGTTTATACTGTTATTGCTATGCCTGAATAACTCAATGTCAGTCATATGACCCACTGAAGTGCTGCTCAGGCAATGGAGCAGCCCACTGCTGTTTATCCTGTCATCTCTATGCCTCTCATTAATTATGGAGCCCTTTCCTCAGATTGTTGACTCCATTTATAGCTAATTTATGGGTGATTAGCTTTTTGCATTTTGTGCAGTGACCTTTTTGAGGATCATTTGAGGATCAGCACCATGCACCATGCACCCGCACATATTTGCCTGTGAATCCAGGGCAAGGTCCTTTATAGGCATAAAGAATTAAGACTACAAGGTATTAATCACTTTTATTCTGTAGTCCTTGGTTTGATTGTCTTAGTCTCTATCTGTTTATTGTACTCTGAGCAAGTTAACCACATAGTGTTCTGAACATCAACTGAAAATGGACCTTATCTTAGTTTTGGCAAACCACTAAACAAAACAAAAAATCAACAACAATAACAACCACAACACAACACAACTAACAAAAAAGCAGCACCTTTTCTTTCTTACTTTTTTTTTGCCTTTTAATTCACAAACAATAACTCGGATAATACTTATTTGTCAGATAAAGTGATTCTTCATTTGTTTTATTTGCTACACAGCACAACCCTATCATCCCACCACCTTTTCTATTTGCAGCTAGCTCACTGAAATGTCTGCCTTCCTACTACGTTTCCAACCAGCTGCTGTCATACACAGTTCCATACAGCCTCAATGACCCTTCATTCAGGTCACTTTAAAAGTGCACAGCCATCCTTCTTATCTAATGGCCCACTGCAGATTTCTCCCTGCTGTAAGTGATACCTGTTGTGCATAACTGAATGGAAGTGAAATAATTTAACTACACATAGCTCCCATATCCTGGTTGACCAGTACACAGTTGTCCTTGTTATTGGCTTGCCACAGCAGATTTTTCCCTCTATAAATGAGAACTCTCCTGCACAACTCAAAGGAAGTGAAATAATTTAATTCCATGCACCTCTCATATCCTGACTGACCAGGTACTTCGACAGAGGCATATTTCTGTGAAAAAAAATTATTCATGGAAAAAAGTGCTTTACAATAGATAATTTTACAACAGTGTAAATATATGCTCTGTAGTGTTACATACAGGTGCAGACTCCTTTTATTTCCTTCCACATCCCTCATGAGCATCCATGCTCCCCCTTTACCAGTATAATGAGATAATAACACAGTTTTACAATTTCCTCAGGCTGCACAGACACCATTCTACTCTGTTCTAAGCTTTGTTTTTGTAAAGCAGTGTCTTTTTATTTTAAATGTAGTATTACACCCACAACAACATAATCAACAATCATTGCCCTAGACCAAGGCTGAAATTCAAATACTCATTGCAGTCTTTTCACTTGAAATCATGCTGTGACATACATCCTAACTTAGGTCCTACAACCACTCAGCAAAATACCACATCACAAAATAGTCATTCCTCAAAGCAATATGGTCTTCACCCACACACAGGTGATATCAGAAGTATAAGAAATAAGTTTACTGATATGCATGCCTGGGTAGCCTACCACTCCCCAGATATACTAGTAGCCACAGAAACTTGGCTTAAACAAGGAATAAAGGTGAAGAAACCTTACCACAGAGGTATAATATCTTAAGACTTGAAAGAACCCATAAAAAAGATGGTGGGGTAACCATTATTTACAAGAATAGTTTAAACCTCTCTAGTTCTCATATAACCCCACCTCCTTTGTTCAGTGCTAAAGTAATTATAGCATCACTGCAAATTAATGCTCAGAAAAGCCTTTGCATTATTGGAGCTTATTTTTCCACAGGAAATAATATAATTAGTGCTGAAGAACCTCTCTCTCTCTAGGACATCAAGCAACATCTCAGCTGAGACAATTATTTTAGGAGACCTGAATATTAATTGGCAAATCATTGATAGCAAGAGTCCTTCTAATGTAATTAATCTCTATAGTTTTACCCAGCTTATTTCAACTCCCACAAGGTACAACAAAAACGCTGGTAGAGCTTCTGCCTTAAATTGGATTCTCTCTAATGTTCAAAAAAAAAAACCTCTCATCAGGTGCTTTTCCCAATACCTTAAGTAATCACCTACACATCTTCATAATAAGACATCATAAACCTAATCAGAAGCAGTATTAATACAACTTTGTACCTAATATTTCCTCCTTTAGTAAGGCAAAGTCATCACAGCACTAAACCCAGTCAACTGGCAGGTTCTTCAACCATTCTACTTGATAAAACTGTAGCTCTGTTCAACTCAATTTTCCTTAACATACTAAATGAACTAGCCCCAATAATAACAAAAAAGAATTAAACTGAACCCAGCACCTTGGCTTTCAAAAATTATTACATTGTTCATGAAAGACAGAGATATAACCTAGAAAAAAATGGAAGCGAGTTAAAACCATAGCTGCCCATCAACACTATAAAGTCTTAGAAACACCCCTAAAAGTCAAATTAAAACTGATAAAAACTGCTCTATTAATATACAGGCAAAACATTATAACAACCCCAAAGCTTTTTGGACCACAATCAACCAACTGCTAAGCCCAGTGCACCAACACAACCTTTACCTACTTCATCTATCCATAGCGGTAGTATAGCCAGTGAATTCAATACCCACTGCATCCAAACAGTAACCTCTCTTATTAAACAATTGGCACAGAAGGGCACACATTCCTGTCCTCCTTTGTTAGGCCCTTAAAACACTTGCAGTAATTGCACTCAAACTAGTCTCAATTTCTACAATCAAAAACCTATAACTAACCTTAAAACCTACCACCCTCACTCCTAATAACATACCATTTGAGTACTTAAAAACTGTTGCTGATGTCCTAGCTTTTCCTGTCTCTATCCTAATCAATTTCTCCATCACTGAAAGCTATGTTCCATCCATATCGAAAAGGTCTTCCTTTCCATAAAGGTAGAAACTCAAATGAGCTCTCAAACCTCAGGCCTATAGCAATACTGTCTCCACTCTCACAGATTGTAGAGAAGTATATCCAGTCTCAACTCTTTAGCTTTCTCATTGACAGCTGCCTCCTTTCCCCTACGTATCAGGGTTTCTATCCTTTCCATAGTACACATACAGCTCTCCATAGGTTTATAACATCTGTTAACCAACATCAAAACTCTGGGACCTTAGTGTCAGCACTGTTTCCTAGATTTATCCAACACTTTTGACATGGTGTCTAACCAGAAATTGCTGCAAAAACTATCTTGCCTAGAAATACATGCAACTTCCCTATTTTGGTTCTCCAGCTTTCTCTCAAATAGGCAACAGGAAGTAACATGGCAAAATTACATCTCCTCTTTCCTTCCCATTACAGCGGGTATCACTCAAGAATGCATTTAAGTCCTCTGTTATTCAATAAATTAATTAATAATCTCCACCTGGCTTTTAAACAAGCCATTATCAGTCACTACATAGATGATTCAACAATTATCTGTTCTATTAAAAGCATAGATAAATCAAAACAACTCATTCAACAGTCTCCACCATGTACACAGCTATTCTTTAACCATAAAAAAATTATCCTATTCACTCCAAAGCATTCAAATGACTATAAAATAATTTCAAAATCACTCCTTATAACACCAACAACATAGAACTAGTAAGCCAAGCAATGTTTCTAGGACTCGCTATTGACAAAAGCTTAAAATTTGATCATCACATAAAACAAGCAGTAAAAAACATCCACTAAAAGCTAGGTGCACTCTATAGAGTCAAACAATACTTCACAGATAATGCCAGAAAAAGTACTGCTTAATTGCTTCTCATCCCTGCACTACTTTATGCTGCTCCCATCTTGATTAACCTACAATCCACTCATGTCTCACTCTTGGAACAGTGTTATAATAAGGTTGTGAAATTTTCCACCAATCATCATTGTAGGACACATCAATGTTTGGCCTTAAAAACATTCAGTGGAAGAGCTTAGGTATTACCTTACACTTTCCCAACTAGTCACTTCCCATAAACTTATCTGTTATCCAGATCAATATCCTAGCTTGAAAAAGGAGGTTAGCATAATGGTTAAAGTGTCTACCTTACAGATGCAAGGTGCTGGGTTTGATTCTCACATGGGTTAATTAGCTAAGCTTAAAATGGTCCACAAGGACAGTTAGCCTAGTACTAATCTATGAACATATGAGCTCCATAACTCGAGAGGATACTAACAGCCAACTAACAAAATGTTATTAACTGTTACAAAAGCTAACATGTGAGCTGGTGAATCTTTGTACTCCTATTTTTTGGCCAAAATTTGGAACTCCATTCCTTTCACTCTAAGAAATACAGTTAACACTGACTCTTTTAAGGCACAAACAAGAGGATATCTAAAAGGCAACTGGCTCTATATATGCACAGCTCCTAGATGATACACTTCCTGACTTTTTCTTCCTCCTATTCTTCCAAGCACTTTACCCTTAGTTAGTGATCCCAGATCTCATCCTTGTCTACTGTCTCCATATATTTTGCGGTTTATTAAGATATTTGGGTTTTGATTACTTAGTTGTAAGATTTATAGCAATCATGTGCATTTAACCATTTCATTAGGCTGTAAAAAATATGTATCACATCTGAAAAGGATTGGAATGTTTTAAAGTTTTCAACAGTTATAGTGGAAAAAAAGGAAATAGGGAGTTAATTACATGAGTAGGATTTAAGACTTTTTGCCCAATATAGGTCCAGGAGCAATACCAAGGATTATTTACATTGTTTGCATTGATAGCTAGCCACAGGCTTTGTATATATAGAATTAAGTAGAACAGATAGAGACCTGGAGGCCTAACCCACCATAAGGTGTAGGAGCAATGCGTTTTGTACATTCAATACCTATAGAATTCAGGGCCCAAATAAATTTTCCTAGTGTAGACCAAATTTGTTTGAAGACTTTCAATGACAAGATTTGGGTTGAGAATCTAAGATAAAATAATAATTTGGAGAAAATGTTCATACTGATTAATGTACATTTTGACAAAAATAAAAATTTCATATTTGACCATCTTAAAAACATCATCTTGTATGTTGATCAGTTTTCATATTATACTGATAATTAAAGTATTATCTGAATAAAACTGATGCCCACATAATTACAAGATTACTAAATTTTTTGTTCCTTTTAGAATAAAAGTGTCAATAAAGTTGTAATTAATATTTAGTGAGAAGAGGGAAGATGTATTTAAATTTAGGGGTCTATATTAGAACATCGAAGTTTTAAAACTTCAAATGTTCTAATATCAACCCATTTTAATTGAATGCTAAAATAGCGAAGCTGCAGAACACCAAATTCTTTCCTAGGGAAAGAATTCGGTTGGCCGGTTCTGTGGCTTTGGTATTTTCAGCGCTATGGTGGAGATTTACGGGTCGGGTTCAGGTAAGTGTGCAATTGTGTGGTTGTTAGGATTAGGGCACGGGTTAGGTGAGTTAGGGTTAGGGCGCAGGTTAGGTGAATTAGGTTTAGGGGTGGGTTAAGTGAGTTAGGGTTAGGGCGTGGCTTAGGTGAGTGTGGGATAGTGACGGACGCGGACCTTAGGGTTAGGGTTTGGGTTAAGGTAAGTGGATAGATAGTAGTGTATATATAGTTTAGTGTAGGGTTAGTTGTAGGATTATAAGTGTATGTGTGTGTACTGATGTTTTTTAGGTGTGCTTGTGTTGTGTGTATGTGTTTCGGAATAGCTAATTTTTTTCCAAGGAAAAAATTTGCTGTTCTGAATGTTCGATATTATGTGGTTTAGATATTTTAGGTTCGATGAAATAACGTTCGCTATTTTCATCTTCCAATAATGTGATATAAACACAAATTTAGTGTGTAATTAGAATATCTAGCAAAGGTATGCATAGTATGCAGTATTTTAGGTAAATCTATGTTAGGGTGGGTTAAGTAACTATTAATATCACTAGCAAAGGTTGCTAATGAAATGTTGTATCCAAAATGGATAGGGATATACTACATTTTCTGAAACAGAATGGGGAACTGTAGTTCAATGTGGAAGTTAAATAGGTTTGGTGAAAGGGGGCAACCTTGTCTACCACCATTACTAATGTTGATTGCTGAAGAAGAAAGTCTGGTAATTATTAATTGTGTAGTGGGATTTAGTATAACATTTTTACTGAATTTAAGAATTAACTTGGGAATTTAAATTTTTCCATAACAGCGAAAAGAAATTGGATACTGGCTATGTCAAATGGTTTGTTTGCATCAACTGATAGTATAAAAGTATTAGATCTATTTATGTATTATCATTTTTGGAGTGTGTCTAATGTAAGGGTTTGGTCAGTTGTCTGTTTTGTATGAAGCCAGATTGCTAGGGGAATATGATTGATGGCATTATTTGTTTATGTCTGTGTGCAAATATAGAAGTGAATTTTCTTATATCCAAAATAATAAGGACTATTGGTCATGGTTTGTGATTTCAGTTGGATTTTTATGTGGCTTAGGTATTAAAATTGTTTTGGATAAATTGAGGTATATGTCTGAAACACCATTTCTATAATAAATTCAAATAGTGCATAAAGTCTTTTTGATATGATTTCTAAAAGCATATCCATCAGGACTGGGTGCTTTTCCTAATTTTAAGCTTTTGATATTGTCTCTTATTTCTTGTAGTTTGGTTGGGTTAGATAAAAATATAATGCGTTCCTTTTCAACTTCAGTAAAATTGAGCCAATCTAGATATACAATGATTTCATTTAATCAATATTTGTTGTGAGACCATAATATGGATGATCAAATGTAATTTGAAATATATTTAGGATTTTATGGTCATATGATGTAAATTTCTAGCCATCCATAATAATTTTGTTAATTATTTTAGGAGTATTTTGTAATTTTAGCAGTTTGGTGAGGAATTTCAAGGAAGTATGAGCCCATTCTAAGCCAATGGCCAGGACTTTGCTGTCATACCATGAAAATAATAGTTGTCTCATGTAGTGTAAAATGAATTCTTCCTAGGTAGAAGCAATTTGTCGCTCTAGATTATTATTGTTAAATTTAATTTGTTGATTTTGTCAGATGTTTATTTTTTTTTGTTTTGTTTTCTGTGTATTTATCTTTTTATAATATGAGGCCTTGTTGATACAGAATGAATGAAAAATAGCCTCTCATTTCAAGTTTAAGCATGCCCCATGTTATGTCTAGTTTTATTTCATTTTGTTGCAGCTGGTCATACAAATTTGTCAGCAATCTGAGTTATTTCAGACCTGATTTCACCTATTTCTTGCAAGTTTGTATTGAAATTCCTATTATTACCCTCTATAAGAATACATTCTGATTAAGTATATTTGGAGTTGAAGTTTAGAATGGTCTGAAATATGATGTAGATCCATAATTCGGATTGTAAATCCATTTAACAAGGTATTTGAAATTAAGAAAAAAAAATCAGCTCTGGACCAGGATTTGTGACATGGTGAAAAGCATGTGAATTTATTCATGAAGAGAATCAGTAGATCTAATTAGATCAGATAAGTGATATTTTTTATTTTAAGTCTGATAGGGCCAATGAAGTTATGTATTATCTTTGAGCTGGAGGGATGGATTCTATTTGTGGATCAATAACCGACTTCGAAACACCTTCTATTAAATAGAGATAGTTCTTAAATTTAGATACAAGAGCAAATATTTGTAAAATAAAGTCAGTTTGGTTAAAGCAAAGTGCATACAGATTTTGGAAAATGACTGGCTTGTCAACTAGTTTGTCCTTGCATGCAGCATAGCATTGTCTTCTACTAGGATTTTTTACTGAGCTATTTATTTTACTTGTAGAATTGTTTTTGATCAGCATATTTACTCCAGCACTCTTTGTACTTTTCCCTGATGGTATAATATATTTTAACCATTTTTATTTATAATATCCCATTGCTTGTTTAACATATATATTTCTTGGACAAACAGCAGATGAGCATCAGATTTATAAAACAGATGTAGAAAGAGTTTGGCTTGTTGATCAGTTGCAGACCTTTTATGTTCCAATGGTCAATTTTCAAAAATCATGTATTTAAATATACTAGTAAACATAGCAAGAAATACCTTTTTTTCTTAATCTGTGCTAGTAATAAAAGATAAAATGAAGGTTGAAGTTGAAGAAGTAAGTTGAAGAAGTAAGTAATGCATGGATATTAGTGTTACTAGTTATTCTCATCCCTTGTTACTAGTGTTACTAGTAATAAAAGATAAAAAGAAGGTTGAATTTGTTTGAAGAAATAAGTAATGTGTGGAGATTGGTGTTGTGATATTTTAGTCATATTCAAGATGTTTAAAAGTACTATTCCCAACATATCCTGAGGTATATCTCCAAATGTGCAGCTATGAGATGAGCTATGTATTAACACAATATGGAAAATAGGTAACAAGGGTAAAATGGCTGATAACTCTTTAAATGTTTCCATAACCAGTAACAATGACAAGTAGTCATTAAAAAATCTCTAAAAGCTTAATTATATTGACATTTTCTATATCAGCTTACTCATAAGGCAGTTCATGCAAGTAATATGTGTTAACTTAATAGTGACACGTGACTTCAGCTTTGTAGTAATATAATAATCTTGCTGGAACAAACTCTTAAAGTCAACTTACAAGAAGCAACAGAGTAAAATTTGTACAAGGGTTAAGCAATAACCACCCCGCGGTATAAACCTTGTCTCTAGATGATTGTCATTATTAAAGAAATGACACCTCAACCCCATGTGCAAAAATGTGAAAAAGGGGTTGTGGATGGATGGATGGATGGATGGATGGATGGATGAAGCAAAGAAACTTACTGATGCTTTAAATTGTCAAACTGGTGCGTGGTGCTCTGAAAGTTCAGCTTCATTAACTGGTTATTGTCTTTTGTTTATACTTTCCTAATACATATCCCCATCAGAAAAGCAAAGTACAAATATCAGTATAAGTAGAAATATACTTTATATCATCAGCAAATGGAATTTAGTAATCCCATAGCAGAAGTGTGGTTGAGTTAGATACTGTTATTGAAATGAGAAACATGGTTCTATCAAGTTTGTCCTGTTATGGCTCCAGGAATAATTTACATAATATGAGCTATGGTTTAGCTTGTATTCCAATACAGCATTACACTAATTGAGGCAAAGTGCAAGGTGCAACAGGTGTCAAAGTTCAATGTAATAACACAGCTAACAAAAAAGGAAAAGTGACATTCTGTCATTATGGTGACTCATGGAAAAACATAGACCATAATAGTAATGAATTTTCCCTTGAAAATAAACATTCCTATTCCTCAGTAAGCTGATGAAGAAGGATTCAGGATGCCATACTGGAGATAAAAACAAATACGTTTTGCAGAAGTCCAATCTTCACATGTTGAGGAGACAGAAATAGTACAGCATGTTGATTCATTGACCACTGTAGTTAAAAAAATCGAATAAATGTGTGGTCAAAATAGGAAAAAGGCATTGACAAACTGCAACCCTTAAAAATATTCAGTTTAAAACAAAGATTTGATTGTCATATCTCATCACATTAAGAAGCATAATAGCTATCAAAATAAAATATTGAGTGTTGTTGCCATTCTAACAAACATGTATTTTTGTAAAAATAATTATATGGTCATTCCATTTTAAATATTGTAGCATAACACATGATGTAAAAGACATTTTCATTACAGTTCAATATTTAACTATTACTTTGGCTGTAAAGTTGGGGGCATAAGCTATTAACATTTCTATAAAAAAAGTCTCACTAAAATCACTTGAGTTTTGGTGAGACACCTCTGAATCTGACATGTGGCTCCCTTTAACATATTCTACCATGTTGTAAGTTTTGTCTGTTTCTCACATTATACAAGGACAATACCTTCACAAAGCTTATCAACAAACAAGTTGCAGCAAGAATCCAACAATTAATTGAGTTCATAATAGTTGCTGACATGGAAAAATACAGTTGCATTAGTGCTATATGCCCCCACCCAATAACCATGCTCCTGGAACAAAATACTTAACAAGGAAATTTAAACTGCAAGAACAGGTGGCTGGCACACCTCTCAACTGTCCAGGTTTTATACAGAATTTTAGATTTTCACTTCATATTGTTATCTGTTCCTCATTACATTTGTGGTTTTCTGACAAATCACTAAGGATTGAAGTCACTAAATAATGACTTAAACTTCAGTTTCAGACTTCATATCCTTCAGAAAATGCATGCTAATACAAATCCTGTCCAGAGTTCTTGTGCAAAGAGGTTGAGAGGAATGGCGGTTGGTACTAAACTAACTTCTATATTAAAATATTTACCCAAACTAATATAACACCTTAAATGATTATTAAAACTCACCACCTGCTCTCTGTATTAACAAACTACTGTTCACATTGGTACTTGCACATTTAAGTATGTCTCTGCAACTGATTTTCAACAGTCCCACATACTTTTCAGTGCCAACTGAATAGAGTTCTGCTACTCCAGCATTACTTTTCCTTCTTGTAACTTACACTGCTGCATATCAGTTACAAGAGCCTCCAGCCTTTTGGAAATAAATACCCCTACAGTACCATCTGAAACAGGGAAAGGTGCCACTCATTACAGCACAGCAATGCATTTATTTGTTAGATGTGGACTGTAATGATTCTGAGTTATTTACAATGTCAGACTTAAATTATTCTTTGCATCACTTACTTCTCCAGAACAATGACATTTCATTCTGTTGAATCCAAAACAGAATAACATTAAAAACTGTATCTCTTACTATCCAAGTAGTATTTAATAACAAGTCACAATAATTATACTTCCTGCAGATGCATTTGTTATGATTGAGGTTGTCTTTTTCAAGTACCTTATGTCTTTACCCCCCCAGCACACACACACGCCACACTTTCTAATGCTAAGTAATGCTTATAGTAATAATGTATCCAACATAATGGTAGGGATCTCTAATTTAGACAACTGAAATATGAAGAGAGAACTCAGAAGGATTATCCTGTGTCTCCTTTACTTTTTGTACTGTAGCTTGATCCTGTGGCACAACTAGTAAGTGAAAATGAAAATACATAAGACCTCATGCTTCATATTGTTTATCACTGTTTGTTGATTTGCTAATGATTTGCTGGAGTTTTAACAGACAACATTTTTCTCTGCTTATATACTGGGACTAGCTAACAATTTATTCATAATAAAAAAATGCACAATTAGCCCTCTAAATAGTATTAGCTGTTAGTTTACCCCCCCATATATAATCTGAATTCCAGTTTACATGAACACAACATAAAAGAGGTTATGTATGAAATCAGCACCTTGTATAAATCATGTTAAGTACTTTAATACTTTGTACAATGCATAGAGACTAGATCCCAACTCACAAAGGACAGACATCTTTATGACATCTAAATGATGATTATGTTCTCTAAAAATGATACTGCTACCCAGATTGTTATACATTACCTAACTGTTTAAGTTCGTCAAACTTTATCAGAAAATATATCAAGCTTTACAGAATATTTAATAGTATTTGTTCAGACAGGGATTTAAAGGAATGTACTTTTTTTGGCCCCCCCCCCCCAAAAGAGGTTCTATGTTCTTTGACCTACATTCCTCTACAAGAATTCTGTTTTTAGAGCTCTTATTTGCAGGTTAGACCCGTGCAATATATCAGCCTGAAGAATACTTGTTTTCATTTCTACCACACTGTGATCATTAGAGCCATCATGGCATCTGAAGCTAACAGTAATATTATCATAGAATTCATTGGCAAGTTATATCCAGTTTCCCACATAATGCTTTGTCTAACAGCCAGCATATGCCTCTCATTTTCACAACATTCAGTATAGAATTCAAAGTTTTCACACCTGAAATGTGAGTTTCCCTTTCTTCACAAGACTGGCCACAGGTTACATTGTATACTGGTAGTATAATGTCAACTTTAAAACACAGGGCATAATATACTGGTTCAGTTATACTGGGAGTATAAAGTCAACTTTAAAGCACAGGGGTGTAATGCACTGGTCTCAGCATTGTGTTCAGTTGTACTGGGAGTATAAAGTAAACATTAAAGCACAGGTGTAATGCACTGGTCTCAGCATTGTGTTCAGTTGTACTGGGAGTATAAAGTAAACTTTAAAGCACAGGGGTGTAATACACTGGTCTCAGCATTAAGTTCTTTTATACTGGGAATATAAAGTCATCTTTAAAACACAGGGGCATAATATACTGGTCTCAGCATTGTGTTCAGTTATACTGGGAGTATAAAGTCAACTTTAAAGCATAGGGGTGTAATGCACTGGTCTCAGCATTGTGTTCAGTTGTACTGGGAGTATAAAGTAAACTTTAAAGCACATGGGTGTAATGCACTGGTCTCAGCATTGAGTTCTTTTATACTGGGAGTATAAAGTCATCTTTAAAACACAGGGGCATAATATACTGGTCTCAGCATTGTGTTCAGTTATACTGGGAGTATAAAGTCAACTTTAAAGCATAGGGGTGTAATGCACTGGTCTCAGCATTGTGTTCAGTTGTACTGCGAGTATAAAGTCAACTTTAAAGCACAGGGCTGTAATGCACTCAGTGGCGTTACTACGTTAGAAGCGCCCTGAGGCAAACTTTTCCTAGGCGCCCCAACATCCCCCTCGGGGAACCCAAGCCATCGAGATGACCAAACCCAAAGAAATCACATATAGTCACGTCATTGACCTATGACAGTGGCATAAAACACTGAAATCTGGAGACGTGCTATTTCAGCAAAAAGTAAAAAAAAAACAATTATAAAACAGTACATTATATAGATACCAGAATGTGAATTGTACCTCCATTGTTCAATCCTACTCCTAGAATGACTTCTTGCGGGCTTTGTTATCAGCAAAACTATCAATGATCTTGTCAGTGTCCACGTCTTCCAGGCATCGGCTCTCAATCGACAGAATGGCTAAAGAACTAAGTCGAACCTCAGACATTGTACTACACAAGAATGTCTTTATCAACTTCAACTTCGAAAAACTTCTTTCAGCACTGGCAACTGTCACAGGAAGTGTCAGATACAGCAAACAAGCAGTGATTATATCTGGAAAGCTGGAAGATGATTCTGAATGAGTTATCAAGATGAATTCAGCCAAGTCCTTGATAGATTTCAGCACTGACAATGTGACACTGAAAGTCATTTTGAGCAGGAGCAGTTGGTCAGACAGCTCATCTGAAATGTCATCCGAGGACTCCGTGATCAGACTCTTCAACATCTTCAGCAGTTCGTCATCATTCGTTTCAGTAATTGTCATAGGTTTCAAGCATGTGAAGACTTGGTCAGTATCTCGCAGTGACTTGAATCGTGTTGTTATCTGGACAATGGCATAGTCGATTATTCTGTTGAACACTTCGACCTTATAGCGCTGTTCTGCTGACTCCAGTCTGCAGTCATTTAAAAGTTCATCGTGAAACTTCTTGGCATGAGAAACCCTCTCTGAACTGTCAAACTCGGATGGCATGCCCCAACTTTGAGCTAGCTCCTTGGCTGAGAACAAAACAGTCTCCCAGTTGTTGCGAAGTTCACTCAGGTCCTTCAGTAGTGATTCCAACAGAACACAAACAGATGTGACATCGGATTTTTGTGACTGTATTTTCTTGGAGATAAGTCTAGTGGTCCCAGAATGCGCGACAGTAAAACAATGTTCATCATTTATGAAAAGAGTTCAAAATATTTCTTCAGCGACGATGCCTCACCTTTCTCATTACTGTCCTTGCCAGTCAGTGACAACACAGTCAACAGTTTCATCACATCAACAAACTGGCTGCGAAGAGCTATCAAGGCTTGATTCCGTGATGACCAACGTGTAGGACAAAGTCGCTTTAATGTAAGTGAGCAGCTACTATCTTTCTGTAAGCGATTCCATCTGCTAATAGCACTGAGGAATACATACAGCTTTTCCAGCATGTCAAAAAAGTTCCAAATGTCCTTCACGTTCTTAACAGCATCATTTATGACTAAATTTAATGCATGAGTACTGCAGTGAAGATAACGATGCATGAGTACTGCAGTGAAGATAACGGGCCTTGGTGCTTTCTGCTTCATTAAAGCCTGGACACCCTTGTAAGCACCACTCATGTTGGCGGCTGGCCATATCCTTGACCGCGAATCTTCTTCAGGTCAGTGACACTTTCAATTTCCTTTGTAATTACGGATGCCAAATCTTGACCCTTCTGGCTTTCAACATCGTTGAACCCCAAGAACGATTCCTGGATATGCAAGCTACCGCTTCCTTCGTCATTCTTTTGACAGTCACATACCGAAATATTTTGCTCAACTGATCCATCTTTGAGCAATCCACTGTTGTATCCATTATAAGAGATACAAACGATGCATCAGCCATTTCGTCTGTGATCTGCTGCTTTACCTCTCTTGCCAGAATGTAAATGATTTCATTTTGAATCGACCCGCTCAAGTACTTGGTGGTTCCTTTTGGCTGCTTCAGCAAGTTTTCCAAAACTGGATCGTACTTGGCAATTAAGTGAATATATTCCAGGAAACATCCTCGTGAGCCGGGCCTGTCGTCATCGGTGTAGCTGTTGTTTTCACGGTGACCTCGAAATGCAATGTTGCATTTTGACATGGTAATAATCAGATTCACTATGCGATCCAGAACACAGTGCCAGTACTTACGGTCTTGCATAATCTGTTTGTCGGTCAGGACATCGACAGTGACATTGTTCTTCCAATTAGTAAAAATCTGACAAGCTTTTGTGTGGGTCACTGAATTTTCATGTATCTGTATGGAACACGACAAATTCTTCCAGTTACAAGTACCGTCAGTCCATGAATCTCCAGTTCTTATCGGTGATGCAAACAGCCAACATGGAATGTAGTAGCACTTGTCACCAGCCGTGCTGTAGGACAACCATGTTCTTCTGAAACTCAAGCCAGACTTCATTTTGCGTGTGTAGAAATGTTCCTGTAAGCTGCGGCCTTTATTAAGACCTTATGCCTGTTTCTGGAATGGACCAGGCGGCTGCAATGCACCACCCATCACAACAAATCTCTTTTCAAAAGCGCTTAATGTCTTGCTTCCAAAATATGCTCGGTCAGCAGAGGGCGGTAGCAATTCTGTCAATGCACTTGATTCTGGTAGTTGAACCTCATGTTTAGGAAAATTCTGTTCATTCAGGGCATCATCGGATTCGAAGTGAGTACTGGCATTATTCTGATCGTCCTCTGGCTGCGGAATATCTTCGTTCGATATCCCTTGTCCTTCTTCCCGCTGTTCCAAAGTCACACTACAAGACGCTTGTGGAGCAATAAAGTATGCGCTCCGTTTTGGTACTTTTTTCAGCAGTTCACTTTCTGCAACCGCTTTCTGTCTCTCTCGCTTTCTATGCTGAGCGCCACTAAGCTTTTTCTTGCCACCATCGCGGGAATTCATACTCATCCTTCTGTCTGGATGCAAAACAGTCAGAGCAACATACCACTATGCCAAATCAGCTGCTTTCTGAAAGAAAAATAATGTGTTACCACCATACATTTTACTACCAAGGTCCCTGTGCAAAACAGTCAGAGCAACATACCACTACACCATATCAGCTGTTTTGTGCAAGTAAGGAAGACTGAAACTTAAATGGCTATCATTTAATGAATTCAGTTCTCACCATAGCTGTCAACCTCTTAGCACAAAACACCTGGACAAATGCAGTAATGAGGGAATACAGCCCTCAAACATATTCCGTGAATTCAGTTCTTGCCATAGCACAAAAAGCCTTGTCAACCTTAGCACAAAAAGCCTGAATGAAGCCAATAATGGGGGAATACAGTCCCAAAAATAGGGACAGATTTCAAATATTCATTTTATAAACTTAGAAAATTGCTAGAATTAAACAAGATGTATTAGTTTGTTGTAATTTTGCCTTTAACAAAAAAATACTACTTAGCACCAACTCAAAAACAGCTTTTTTTTACATATCTTCTATGCTATCACTTTTACAGATTCTTGATATGCTTCAGCTTTCAACAACTGCGAATATAGAGGGTTATAATCGTGTCTCTGATCATGACCAGCTTATTATCGATTCGAGATATGGATGCTAAGAAACTCGCCTCAATAACAAAGCTTGAGAGGTGAATGATTGTATCCATGCTGAGAATGCATAACAAATGTTATGATCAGCGAGACCCAATCATAATTCTTTATTGTCCACAGAGGTTTATCTGCTCAATGTAATACTAGTTACAGAAATGAAAAAAGTTTAGAAGCCCAGCAAGTTTTACCAATTTTCTAAGAAAAATATTTAGTACTGCCGCATTAACAGCAGGAAGAAAGAGTCTCTTTAAAGAATGAATGACTTTAAAAAGCCATTAGACATCTTGCCCATACCCACAGTTTGTTTATAAGTATGACAAAAGAAAGTATCTAACTTATTTAAAATCTGTTTTACCTTCCAGTGCTGTATACTGTCTCCAGCACTTGATCTTAACAGTGCTAAGATGTTTTAACAAGCTTTTGCTCAGCACTGCTAAGAGCACGCCTAATGCTAAGGACTTTTAAAGCTGCTTAACATGTTATCTTTTTCCTGATTTTGGTGAAAAATCATAGCATTCCATGCACTTCAGATACATTTTTTTCAGGTTGTTCCTTTCCTACTTATTTGTACTCATAGAGAAAATATGAGATTCATCAATAAATAATAATCTCCAAGATTAAATTGTCCATTTCTTACTTATTTTTATGGCAAGCTGGGTCCTGCTACAATACTAATCATTGATTATTTTGGAAATAAAGACCATTTTCTGAAATAGTAAATACCTAATTCATTTTGTGTGTGTGTGTGTGTGTGTGTGTGTGTGTGTGTGTGTGTGTGTGTGTGTGTGTGTGTGTGTGTGTGTGCATGTATGTGTGTGTGTGTATGTGTGTGTGTGTGTGTGCAGTCTACCATAAAAGAATACATATTAAAAGTAAAGAAAGAAATTATCCAAAGACACTAATAAATGTAGGTTTTTATGACCAACATAATTGTCTACACTGTTTATTTACTTCCTAACTTATGACACAGAAACAGTGTTCTATTATTTTATTTCATTTATCTATTTACTTTTGTTGATCTGGAATACCCAGCTGGGAAGATTCCATCTTCAGTGAAGTCATAGGGTAAATAGCTCCATGTACAAATAAAACATGCAGCTACTTGTAAATAAACTTTCATGTATGGTGTACATCGTTTCTGTATGCAGATATATTTCCAAAAAAAATTGAGCTATGATAATCATATCTTTCAACTCTTCAGATTTTTGCAGAATGTCCAGATTTCTACCTCATATTTTTGGTCTGTTCCTCATAAAAGTTTTTTTTTTCTGACAAATCACTAAAGGTTAAAGTCACTAATAATGGCATACATTTGAGTTCTGGATGACTTTTCATCCTTCACAAAATGCATGCTAACATGAATCCTTTCATTCTAGTAATTTTCTAAGTTAATAAGAACAATATTTAAAATCTGTCCCTGTTCTTTGACCTTTGTCCCTCCCCTTATTTTAAGCATTGTCCAGATTGCTTGCACTAAGAGGTCGTAGGGTATAATGAAGACGATGCAATTTGTATGTACTTACTATTAAAGAAAAGCGAGATATAATAGAAATATAGCAGAGCAGTACAGTTCATATCTACTTACTAGAAGGCAAACTTTGTACTACACAGTAAATATAAAAATTAGATCTAATAGATGAAGGTTACATCAGAACAAAGGCACACAAGCTTATATTGTCACTGGGCTGTCCCCTTCCCACAAATGACATGCTTAACAACTTTCATGAGTTGCTGTCAGCCTTAGTCCAAAATGATAATGTGATCCAGCTTTATTTACAACAAGTAAAGTCCAACACATTTATGGCACCAAGAGACAACTGGCCAGCATGCTCACCTGCTTATCTCCTTCACGAGCATTTGAGTAAGCTTCAGCAACACCTCTGTACACAATCTTGGCTTTATGGTAGACTCGCACAGCAAACATATTAACAGCATGTCATAAACAGCTCACCATAAACCTGTTAACAAAATTTTCCTTCATACCCCTTTTATACTGTTGCCCTCCTTCTTTAGACTAATGAATAGAATTCAAAACTACCTTAGAGTTCCACCTCCTAGCTCTTTTAATCATTTATTTGAGGAAGGTATATTTGTGGAAGTGACACTTCCACAAATATACCTTCCTCAAATAAATGATACGTCCTTCCTATTCTAAAGGAATATGTGGTGTAATTGCCCACTACCCTCAAACCCATAGCTATAGGTCCTATTCCAGTCCCATCCCTTTCTAACAACCAACCAATAGGTGTGTAAAAAAAAAAATAATGCTCAACTTTCCCCTGTGAACTTCACAAGTGAGAAATGACCCCCCCCACACACACACACACACACACACACACACACACACACACACACACACACACACACACACACACACACACACACCTGACCAAGCAAACCCAGCGATCAACACACAGCCCTTCACCTACCTAGCCCAGCGACCGACCCAACAGCAAGCCACAGACTGATCCGTGAGACCAAGCGACCGACCGAACAGCAAGCAAGCTACAGACTGATCCGTGTACCCGAACAAACAGACCGATCCACGAAGAAGCGACTGAACAACAGCAAGCAAGCCCACAATCCAAACAACTACCTGAAGCCAAGCCCACACTGAAAAAGTCCCGAGAGCAGCTCAGTCCTCCTCATTGGTCCTGACTGCGGCTGAAGCAGTCTGGACCTCCTCTGTTCTCCTTGTCCATGTGTCCATATCAGGCTGCTGGTAAGGCAGTCTGGGATCGCTCACTGTTTTTATGTTTTACGGATTTTTTTTTTTGTTATTTTCTAAGTGGGAGGGCTGCAGTCCGATAGGATGAGCCACCCCTGCCGAAAGTGCCCCCTGCCGCTTGGCGCCCTGAGGCAATTGCCTCACTTCGCCTCTCGTAGTTACACCACTGAATGCACTGGTCTCAGCATTGTGTTCAGTTGTACTGGGAGTATAAAGTCAACTTTAAAGCACATGGGTGTAATGCACTGGTCTCGGCATTGTTTTCAGTTGTACTGGGAGTATAAAGTCAACTTTAAAGCACAGGGGTGTAATGCACTGGTCTCAGCACTGTGTTCAGTTGTACTGGGAGTATAAAGTCAACTTTAAAGCACAGCAGTGTAATGCACTGGTCTCGGGATTGTGTTCAGTTGTACTGGGAGTATAAAGTCAACTTTAAAGCATGGCAGTGTAATGCACTGGTCTCGGGATTGTGTTCAGTTGTACTGGGAGTATAAAGTCAACTTTAAAGCACAGGGGTGTAATGCACTAGTCTCAGCATTGCATTCTTTTATACTGGTAGTATAATGTCAACTTTAAAACACAGGGCATGATATACTGGTCTCAGCACTGTGTTCAGTTGTACTGGGAGTATAAAGTCAACTTTAAAGCACAGCAGTGTAATGCACTGGTCTCAGGATTGTGTTCAGTTGTTCTGGGAGTATAAAGTCAACTTTAAAGCATAGGGTTGTAATGCACTAGTCTCAGCATTGCATTCTTTTATACTGGTAGTATAATGTCAACTTTAAAACACAGGGCATGATATACTGGTCTCAGCATTGTGTTCAGTTGTACTGGGAGTATAAAGTCAACTTTAAAGCAGAAGGGTGTAATGCACTGGTCTCGGCATTGTGCTCAGTTGTACTGGGAGTATAAATTCAACTTTAAAGCACAGCAGTCTAATGCACTGTCTCGGCATTGTGTTCAGTTGTACTGGGAGTATAAAGTCAACTTTAAAGCACAGGAGTGTAATGCACCGGTCTCGGCATTGTGTTCAGTTGTTCTGGGAGTATAAAGTCAACTTTAAAGTACAGGGGTGTAATGCACGGGTCTCAGCAATGTGTTCAGTTGTACTGGGAGTATAAAGTCAACTTTTAAGCACAGGGCTGTAATGCACTGGTCTCGGCATTATGTTCAGTTGTATTGGGAGTATAAAGTCAACTTTAAAACACAGGGGTGTAATGTACTGGTCTCGGCATTGTCTTCAGTTGTAGTGGGAGTATAAAGTCAACTTTAAAGCACAGGGGTGTAATGCACTGGTCTCAGCATTGTGTTCAGTTGTACTGGGAGTATAAGGTCAACTTTAAAGAACAGGGGTGTAATGCACTAGTATCAGCATTGTGTTCAGTTGTACTGCGAGTGTAAATCAACTTTAAAGCACAGGGTGTAATGCACTGGTCTCAGCAATGTGTTCAGTTGTACTGGGAGTATAAAGTCACCTTTAAAGCACAGGGGTGTAATGCACTGGTCTCAGCATTGTGTTCAGTTGCACTGGGAGTATAAGGTCAACTTTAAAGCACAGGGGTGTAATGCACTAGTCTCAGCATTGTGTTCAGTTGTACTGGGAGTATAAATCAACTTTAAAGCACAGGGGTGTAATGCACTGGTCTCGGCAATGTGTTCAGTTGTACTGGGAGTATAAAGTCACCTTTAAAGCACAGGGGTGTAATGCATTGGTCTCAGTGCTTGATACCACAACTCTTTTAACAATAATAAAGAAACACGATAAGTTCAATCTTTCAGTGACTATCTAGTGAATCATTATTTAAGTTCACTTCCATTTTATGTAATAAATACATGCTGTTGATTTGTAATAAATGGCCACTACACTATACTCACTACTTCACACAATTTGCCAATAAAAATAACTTAGATGTGTGAGATATAAAGTGTTATTATGTGTACTTGTGATTTAATTTGCTCAACACACTTCCTCAACAATTGATAGGACTGATCTCTTTCATTTAAAAGCCTGCCCATTCTTTTATCTTTTCTCGTGCTACAAACACATTACCTTCTTTTTCTTAATTAATTATGAACTAGCAAATTCAAAGCATTTGGCTAGATTCCTTTTCTAAGTAACATAAACACCTATAGTCTCTGTGGCATATCGTGCTCACATAAAGTACAAATATTGAATTAATGGCATGTGACTTCTAGATGTGACTTCTAGTTTCACGTTAAATGTTCACGTTAAATACCTTTCTGCCCCCTTCCATTGTGACAGAAATGTGGTGGGGTGTCTTTTCATTGTTTCCTTTCACAGTGATGCAAGACTTCCAGTTTTCTGTTAAGTTATCCTGCAGTAACTGACCTCCTGGTGATTGCAGGTGGTCATTTTTTTCTACAGGTAAATTATATTTCTGACTTCCAAACACATGAATTCTTGAAAACAAATATATTTATTCACTTGTATAGATATGTTTCCAGCTTTAAAATATTTCTTGGCTTCTGAAACCACATGGCACAGATATATTTTTGAAGATGATCATTAAATAACGCAAACACTATAGATATATGATTAACTTTCAAGAAGTGTATATTTAGGCTAAACTTTTCTGTAATGTGTACAACATTTTATGTATCATTGTATGGCTATGCCAGTAGTATTTAATGCTATATTCTATATATTACAAGGGGTAGGGGAGTCAGGTAGACTTATAATTACAGACCACCAGAAACACCAAGGGGGTGACAGAATGGAGGCCAAAACAAAATTATGGGAGGTAAAGAACTGAGTTATCAAATATACCTCAAGGAGAGAAAGATAAAGGCAGCTGATAGAAACACTCAGTTACAGCCAATTTATGTCACGCATGCAATAAAGCATGAGAAAGGATAACGTGTTAAATGCCTGAGAGAAATGGAATGGGTAAGGGACATGCAAGTAACATCTACAACAATGACGAGGCGCCCATGTGTCACATCAACGGAGGATACAGTACTTGTCTGAAACAAAACATATATATGCAGGACCTCGATGGGGACAATGTTTGAGGATATAGGAGGAGCTGGGGAAAACAGAACTGGGCAGATGGGTCAGTGACCTTTGAAACAAGTTAAACAAAAGTCCATAAGGACAATGGACTGAGCACTGTGAAGGAAAAAAGGAAAAAGAAGAAGGAATCTACCAACATTAAGAAAAATTATGTACAGGTTGCACTAAGGGCACAAGGAAATGCTTGGAAGAGATGGAGTAGAGGAAAGATGATGGCATTTTATTGAGATCAAGAAACATTAGTAAAAAATGAGCTATGGATCTATAAGACCTGACTGGAAAATGGCCAGAGGGAATTAGGCAGAGGGCCAAAGTGCACTTTTTGTACACTAAAGAAGGCAAAACAAACTGTAATTGGTCTGGCTAAATACAACTAGAACAGGAGAGACATAACAAACGACACAGAGCACCATGGGGTACAGAATTATTCATTTGTGGAAGCTGTCATAATAAAAAGGAGCTGGAGGATGCCAGCCTTGGAGCGGATGGTAAAATAAATGAGTGAGATATGATGGAGAAAGAAAACTAAAGAACTAAAAGATTTTAAGACATAGAGGTTACAAAAAAAGGTTTCAGAGAAGCTTGATTGTATTCCAGCTGAGCATAAAACTAAAGATTGTAGCAGAAAACATATAAGCAGTTGGGTCCTGGAACGACCAATTGTGTTGTCAGTGTTCAATGCAAGAAGAAGGAAAATCACATAGAAATATAAAATAACTAAAGTAGCATCTGTACTGGGAAAGTAAATACGATCTTTAGGGGAAGGATCACCACCTTTCTGGAGGATAATAGGTTTATGGATAAATACCACCATAGGTCTGTAAGCAATAATAACTTTCCCAATAAACCTAGCTCAGTTCCATGACTAAGGTAATCGTCTCATTTAAGTCTGGAAACTTATCAGCTTGTAACTTAATCTGCCACAATGTTTCTTTAATTTCAAAAACAAAAAGTCTTACAGCAACCCACTTTATAGTCTAGGAGTACATATTCTAAAACTGTAAAATACGACTTTTTAATTCCATTACAGACTGTTGTATGTTTGTGCAATGTATTATTTACATCCTTGTTTTTTACTGAATACAAGTGTTCTTTAATCCATTTAAATAATCTATGTGTAGTCATTCCCACATAAAAATCATCATATTGTGAGCACACAGCAATATATATCATGCCGCCAGTATTATAATTTACATACTCAGAAATCTTAAACGATCTGTCTAAATGCAGTAAAAAAATATTAGGTCCCTCTAATACAAAATTACACACATTACGAAAACAACATTTATGCACACCCTTTGGTTTATTTGTGTCTGGACTGGCTATTTTTTGTATTCCATCCTCAACCCCTTTTCCCATTTTTGCACATAGGGTCAGGGTGTCACTTTAGGATTGAAATCATCTCAAGCCAAGGTTTACACCACTGGGTGGCTAGCTCTGCCGCACTAGTTCATTTGTACCACACACACACACACACACACACACACACACACACACACACACGCACACACACATACTCTCTCTCAACTACAGCCAATTTAGAGTGTCTAGTCTACTTACTGCATGTCTTTGGAATATGGGAGGAAATTGGAACACCTGGAAGAAACCCAGGTGACCACAGGGAGGACATGCAGACTCCACACTGAAGGAACTCCAGCCAAGAATCAAACCAGAGAACCTCTTGCTGTGAGGCAGCAACGCAAACCACTGCACCACAGCATCCACCCTATTCCACCCTATTTTTGTATTCTCATTTCATAAATATTGTTTTATAGTTCTCACTTTTGTATATACAAATGCCAGGCCTGAATTGAGTAGCTTGTCCAAATCAAGATTACTTTTCAGAATCTTCCAATTGTCCAATATTACATTTCCCACACTTAAACTATCTACAGTCATTTGTAAAACAAACGCATTTTTACAGTCATAACTGTTGTTACAATTGATTTTACACAGAATGCCTGCCAACAATATAGGAGGAAACAAATCACTCCTCTTATTTTTAATTTCTACTGCAGTAGCTTCTAGTTTACATCTATTATACCCCAAGACAAAACATTTCAATTAATTCATTAAGAGCTTCACAAAATATTTCATTATTTGTTGTAAGTCTAGATAACCTAATCATTTGTCCCTGAGGTATTTGTATTGATTCTAGCTTTTTCACCTAACCCATTCAACACTTTTTTTGTGATAGTATAGGATTGTCATTGATTTTGATTGTTGTATTCTTTGATGGAATAATTGTTAGTTATCTTAAGTATTACCAGCTGTTTCATTTATTGTCATTTGGTTCTGTCTTTGCCTTTGTGGCTCAGGCTGTATCTGAAAATGGTCTTCAAACCAATCCACTTAGCCAGTTAGCACATATAAAATAAATAAATAAATAAACTACATTTACTAGATAAGTAAAGTGTGTGGTCATAAATGATGATGTGGAGCCTACTATGCCCCCCCTCCCACTCTCCCTCTGTAAATCATGACTGTCTGGTGCAACAGACAGACAACATATCACCATACTGGACCAGCAAGTATTATTGTAAATGACATGCAGCTGCAATAAGAGCAAACTAATGTAGCATAAACAGTATGGGATTTATGGAATAAAAAGGTACACCAAACTGGCCATGCTGCCAATGACAGTCCTTTATCCAGTGGGGGGTTGTGTTGTACATCGTAGAAACACATGATGCACTCCCATTTAATTTCTCCTTATGAGGCTGGAGTAATGGTGAGTACATAAACATAGAAAAGCTCTGTGGTTAGCAAATGTAAGAATTGTGAGCCTGAATTCCTTGGAGAAGCTGCAATTTCAAAATGTCATGCCTACAGTCCTACCCACACTCCAGCGTTTATTGCCTCTGTAGCTCACATAGTTGCTGATTTTGCTTTGTTGTAAAATAAAAATAATCCTAACAGAAAAGGGAAGGGTTATATCCCTACATATCTATCTATCACATTAGCCCCCTCCATTGACCAAGTTCTTGACCATGACTTACTTTTTATACATGAGCACCTTATTTTAATCTAGATGGCTGAAAACTGCACTAACCTGCAATGCAGTACTAAATGTACATTTATCATATAGCTGAATAAATAGCGGAATACCATGAGAAATGTACTGAGCACAGCACAGCTATGCACTGAGCACAACACAGCTATGCACTGAACACAACACAGCAATGCAGTGGGCACAGCACAGCTATGCACTGAGCACACCACAGCAATGTACTGAGCACAACACAGTGATGCACTTAACACAACACAGCAATACACTGAGCACAACACAGCAATGCACTGAGCACAACACAGCTATGCACTGAGAACAACACACCAATGCACTGAGCACAACACACCAATGCACTGAGCACAATACAGCTATGCACTGAGTACAACACATCAATGCACTGAGGACAACACAGCAATGCATTGAGCACAACACAGCAATGCACTGAGCACAACATAACAATTCATTGAGCACAACACGGCAATGCACTGAGCACAACACATCTATGCACTGAGCACAACACAGCACTGTACAGAGCACACTACACAGCAATGCACAGAGCAGAATGCAGCAATGCACTGAGCACAACACAGCAATGCACTGAGCACAACACAGCTATGCACTGAGCACAACACAGCTATGCACATCATCCAGAACTATAAGAGGACACTTCTCAGTCCAAGGCCGATATTAGAATATGTTTTTCCCACTGATCTCAGACATGTTCCATTCTTCCTCATGATAAGAATCCGATGGAAAAATAAAATCTTTTTGTGGCAGAGCTGGAAATGTGGCTATTTCTCCCAGATTAATTTGATGAATAATGGCTCAGGTAAGAGAAAATATGAATCAGAACAGTATGGAGACAGCAGAACAAAAAGAAGGAAACAACCAGAAAGCTGAAAGGAAAGTAATACAGAGCAAGCAAGAGGATGATGTGTGCATGTGCGTGTCTTGTGTGTATATGTATGCGTGTGTGTGTGTGTGTGTGTGTGTGTGTGTCTGTGTATCTGTGTGTTAATGCAAACAAGATTGTGCTTAGGCTTATTTTTGAGCTTTTGCTAGACAACTACCATGTCTTATGCTCAATTATTTTTTGTTGAATAATTGTTGTTTAATGTTATGGGAGTGAGATGTACTTGCCAGAATTTATTTTAATAAACACAATATTCAAAATTTATGGTATTGCCCCTTTTAAGTTATACTGATGGACTACCTCTAGTCATTTTTGTTGGCCTAATTCAGCTTTTCAAAGAGTCCCTGCCATGTTTATATATTCACTATGCAATATGATATCATACAGCTGATATGATTAGTAAATTCAGATTATTATATACCATTGGCATTAATGAGCATCAGGTTTTCCGGGTCTATATCATATATTCAAAATTCCAAAATATTGAACACCATAATTTCGAACTTGGAATTTTGAATATTGATAACATCAAATGCTCAGAATAGTGATGTTTTTCCCAGGGAAAGAATTTGCTGTTTTCCAAGAACATACACACAATATAAGCACACCAAAATAAATAAACCACATACATACAGTTAACAAACCCAACCCTACACTAAACCATACATACATTACTAACTATCCACTTACCATAGCCCGCACCATAACCCTAAGGTCCATAACTATCGCACACATACCCTACGAAACTATACACAATCAAACTAATTAATACACACGCATACAGTTAACAAAACCCAACCCTACACTACACCATACATACATTACTAACTATCCACTTACTTAACCCGCACCCTAACCCTAAGGTCTGTAACTCTTGCACAACAGTGGAGGAAATAGCGAAGCTACAGAACGGCCCACCGAAATCTTGCCCTAGGTAAGATTCCAATGTTACGGGGCTTTGCTATTTTCATCCTTTGATATTGTGGGTTCGATATTATAACTTTCGGAGTTTTACATCTTCGAAGTTATAATATAGACAGAGGTTTTCCAGTTTAAAGAAAAGCTGACTTTTCTGTCAGTGGGTTCCTTGCACTTGTCCCATTTCAGAATCAAATCATTCATCATTCCTGTTTTATAAGTTCACTGCTACAGAATATGCACTTAAGCTTTCTGCATGAACGGTTGCTAGTTGTAATATGCATTAACATTATGAAAAACAAAGGAAGATGATGTTTTTGTAATTGTCTTCACTGAGCTTGTTTTTGTAAGAAACACGTTAATCTATGCAAATCAGTTCCAAAAATTCATCTCCTTTTGCTGTTTCCTAATACTCATTCTGAAATTATTGATATACAAGATGCTTTATCATCAGCAGCTTTTTCATTTGTAGGGAGAAAATTACACCACGGTTCATAATCAGAAACAATCAGAAATATTACCCACAGAAAACAGTGCTGTAACAAAAGACTGATTAATAAAAAATGAAGATTCTGGGAGTTTAATGCTTTTAAATAACTATGAGATGTGTGAGAAGATTAGATAATACACATATGATAAAACTTTAGAGTAGGTATCTTGCTGTCAAAAACCCTATACAGAGTGGCAATCCCTTATAATAAATGCAGCACCTCCATTTATCAAGTAAATGTACAAGAAAAAATTGTATTCCAGTTTAGTGTAAATATTCTTCTAATAGCAAAGAATCTGTTCACATTTTACTGATAATTGTTTACATACACAAACAAAAAATTATTTAATTTATTTATTAACCATGCAAAATGACTAACCTTCAGTGAAAGGTCTGGGAACCACTAACTGATTAAGTGACTTGTTCCGAGGAACACACTAGGTAAATAGAGACTGAATGAATTACAGCAGTGAATACAAGATGAGGCCTATTATCAGCTCGTAACCTTAATCCTCTGTACTGAATTGCTAGACATTGGTTAGAAGCCTAAATACTGCATGGTATCCCACAAAAAATGTAGAGTTGCTAAGTAAAAGCTCATATTGCACAGAGAAAGAGAGAGAGAGAAGGAGAGAGAGCTAAGTTTTGAATTAAAGCAGTTTACTGTTTTATAACTCTTCATTTGTTCTCTGTAGTCATCTTGTAGTGAGAGTAATGCCTTGATTTGAGTAAGCTGAATGTAGTATTGGGGTTAGACTCCACATATTGAGAAAATATAACTACTCAAACCAAACTTCAGGCTAATAAAATGTCACCCATTGAACGGTTAAAATTTCAATAACTTTTATTCAGAAACAATAGCAAAGCTTTCAGGCATAGCCCTTCCTCAGTGCAGTTTGAATAACTAATTAATGACAACTCATTTAAATAGATTCATGACACAACCCTCCAATAACAACTCTATTCATTAATAATAGAACATTATTTTACCATTTACAAATATTAAAGAAAGCACTATATAAAATGCATGTAAAATAACATAAACTTAAACTAATATCTTATATAGCATATGTAGCAGATGTCAATAATTTATACTTTATTTGCTTTTCCACTAAAATTGGTTTTAAACTAGCAGTAGTATTAACCCCTGGATACTTGTCAGCTTCTAATCTTAAAATCCATTTATATTCTCTCACCTCTAAGATATTAACATTATTATTATAATTAAAATTATAGACCAATAACTTGCCTTCCGACAATGTATAAACTATACACTAGAATTCATGCCGATAGAGTTTATAGTCATTTAGAAGAAAACCCAATTACGGCAATAGAACAAAAGGGAAATAAAAGAAAGTCACCTGGAACAAAAGATCATTTGTTGTTAAATAAAGTTATAGTGGAGAACTGTAAAAGGGGCAGAATTTCAGTATGGTTTGGATTGACTATAAAAAAGCATTTGATAGTATCCTATATTCATGGATAAAAGATTGCTTAAAAATGTATAAGATACACTCTACACTGACTGATTGCATTTCAGTGACCATGAAACAGTGGCAGACCACTTTACATTTAAGCCATGATAAAGGACAACTTATTATTTCAGGGATAAAAATCCAAAGGGGGATATTCCAGGGTAACTCTCTGTCACTGCGGCTATTCTGCATTGCCCTTACTCCATTAAACTGTCTACTTAACAGCTTAGGTCATGGCTATAATTTGGCTCCTAGAAAACAACAAAGTGCGAAGACTTCTTACCTTCTCTTTGTCGACAATTTGAAACTGTATAGCTCATCAGATGAACTGAAAGCATAACTGCAAGTTGTCAAAACCTTTTCAGATGATATAAGAATGTTATTTTGTCTTGATAAATATGCAAAAGCAACCTTTAAAGCAGGAAAGCTGCAGCACCAAGAAAACATCATTTTGGGACAAGAATGTGATATAAAAGAACTTGAGCAAGAGGGACTGTGTATATATATATATATATATATATATATATATATATATATATATATATATATATATATATATATATATATATATATATATATATATATATATATATATATATATATATATATTTGGGAACTGATGAAGGATCAACAATAACATGAACAAATGTGAATAAAACTTAGTAAGGAGTACTTCAGAAGACTTAAATTAATCCCAAAAACAGCTTTGATATTTGGGAACAAAATCTAAGCTATAAACCCATTTCCTCTTCCTATCCTAACTTACAGTTTTGGAGTGACTGACCCCAAAAGGTATTGAATAGATTAGACTGGAAAACAAGAATGATTCTTCATGCTCTCCAAATGATTTATAAAAATCAGTGCATACCAAGATTATATATTCCCTGTTCTGAAGGAAGGATGGGCCTACATGAAATTAATTACATGTATAGATCTGCAATCGTAGGGCTCCGCACTTATCTACTGACCTCACAAGACCCAAACATAATGAAAGTTTTGAAACATGAGGAGAATAAATCTAAGATGACTTTCCTGCTTAGTCTAACAGAAGCATATCGATGTCAAGCAGGAATGGAAATCAAACCACAAGTAGATAAAAATCAAGCAGCAACTGAATGTGCCAAAAAACAAAAGAAAGAATATAAGGTGAAGGACCAGATGAGAAGGCAAGGAATGTGGAAAAAGCATAAATATAGTTGCAAGTACAGAAAACATCTGGAAGAAACTTATGTTGATCAGGAACAAATGCAGGAATGATTAAGGAGAGGTGAATTTAAACCAAGAGATGAAAGGTTAATATTGGTGGCCCAGTATAGTGGGCTACATACACATTGGTTTACAAAGTCCATTGAACATGTGGGAGAAACAGACAAATGTAGGCTTTGTAAAACAGAATTGGAAACAGTTGCACACCTTGTTGCTGGTTGCGACATACTAATGGCAGAAGGACTGTATATGGAAAGGCATAGTAATGTGGCGAGTCTATTGCACTGGAATTGTGCAAACATTATGGTATTGAAGTGGCTGAAAAACACTGGAAACATGAGCCACAAAGCATCATAGAAAATGATGAAATCTACATCACATGGGATCACCCATTACCAATAGTTCAAAAAACAGATGCTAGAAAACCAGATATAGTGCTTCTGGAAAAGAAGACAAAAGTTGCATTGATCATTGAAATTGCCACACCCAGAGACTACTGTGTGTTGTGTACAGAGACACAAAGTCATAAAATATCAGAGTTTGCAAGCAGAAACAAGAGCAATGTGGAAGAAAGATACCCAGATAATTTCAATAGTAGTAGGAGCAATGGGTCTTATAAAAAAAGACTCGATAATCCTATTTAAATACACTACCAATACGTGTAAGTCCATACAAATTGCAGAAGGAGTCATTACTGGGCACATTGCGAGTGCTGTAAAGAGCACTTTCGGCTGACATCAAAGAGTGAAACAATACTAATTTCATGAACTTTAATTGTATTTTCACTTAGGAATGGGGTCCATTCCCATCATGGTATTAGAAACCCAAAATATTTGGTGAAATTAAAGAAAAAAATAAGGTATTATTTAAATTTCCCCCATCTCACATTCTTAGTAACAATGTCAATGACTCTAAACTTAAAATCATGACTATTGCCATGTTCAGATATGTGAACATCTAAGGCATTTGTTGAGATATTCTTCTGTATTTTCAAACAATGTTCAATTATTTGATCTTTTAAATTTCTATTACACTTTCCTATAAAAAACAGAACACTTTGTACATGGTGCAAGGTAAACAATATTAGTAGTATTGCATGTTGCATAGAAACAAAAGTATATTCCCTCGGTGTTTTAGGAAGGATGAATTTACTTTCACCAACAAATATATGCTTACAACAACTGCAGTTATAGCATGGAAAAGTGCCTTGCTTTGTAGTTACTTGCCTATTAGTACTATCTGAGCCCTCTCGTGTCTCTATAACATAATTGCTGTTTTAGATTTTTACAATTCCTATATGCAAAGCTTGTTTACTATCAATAATATGGTCAAGCTCAGGCGTAGCCCTTAGGATATGTCAGTTCTTTGCTAAAATATTTCTAACATCAGCAGTCTTAGCACTATGTGTGGCAACATATCTAAACTTATTCTTTCATGGTACTATCTTTCTCATCCTTTCATTAGATGTCACTTACCTACTACAATATGCATGAGCACTATGCTGCCTTTGCTGAGCACCCTGTCTCTAGCTTCATTTAATCTAGACTTTTCATACCCTCTTTCTATAAATTCTTGAATTGTCTCAGAAATGTGTTTATTACACTCATCCTGCTCAGTGTTCAACCTGCTCACTCTAAGAAGTTGGCTGTTAACTATTCCCACAAAAACATGGGGTGCATGCATGCTATTCCAATGAGTATAACAATTAGCATGCACATTCTTCTTATGAACACTAGTATTAATCTTTCCTTTTTTATTCACTCGCCTTACATCCAAAAATTCAGTTTGATTTGATGAAAATTTCAGTTTAAATTTCAAGAAGTTAGTACATTCATTTAGATATTTAACAAAACTTACCAACACAATTTCACTACCCTTCCATATTAACAATACATCGTCAGCAAAATGAACATGAAAAAGTAACTTAGAATAATGCTTAGCACGGTCATCATAAACAATTTTCCTCTCCTATTGATTTAAGATTATATTCGCAGAACAACTTGCCACTGCAGTTCCCATCGCTACTCCTGACTTTTGATGCTACAATTGACCATTAAAAATAAATGTTATTCATCAGCACTGCTGCTAATAGCTGAATCATATTGTTTATGTTTCTACTATCTATGTCCAAGTTTTGTCTCAGGAAACTGTATATGGCATCCAAACCATACTCATTCAGGATAACTGTGAATAAAAACTTTATATCAAGTTTTACCAACAGAAAATCAACTTCAACGTTCTGCTCATACCATTCATAGAATTTCATTAAAAAGCCCTCCTATCCCTGATGTAACTCTTAATTTTCTTCAGCATACCTCCCAATAATGATTGCAAATAATGAGAGATAGGTTCAGTTACCCACCTTTCCCAGAGACAATAGGTCTCATGGGATGGTGTACTAAACTCTTATGGATCTTTATCTTTGGCAATCCATACAAAATCAGAATAATTGGGTAAGGCACAGTTAAGTAGTTAAACAAATCAATTGATATATCATTACTTAACTGCATCTCATAAACAACCATATTAACTCCAGAAATATATATATACATATATATATATATATATATATATATATATATATATATATATATATATATATATATATATATTGAATCCATCATTTATAGTTTTACAAATGCATTTGGATCAGAAAGAAATTTATTCATTAACATTATATTTATTTATTTATTTTATTTGTTGCAGTTGATTTGCCAGGATGGTCCACCGGGCCATTAAGAACCTGTTTTCAATAGAGTCCTGGGAAGAAAATCTCCCTTAAAGACAATACTATCGTCAAAGTTACATAGTAATGCAGAAATACAGATTAAATCATAGCATTTAAAGATACAATTCATGAAATTTCACAATAAATGTTATAAACATAAGTAAATATAGACACATATATATATTCCTACTGTAAAAACATGACAGCAGGATAATGAGTACATGAGGTGCAGAGGGTGCAAGTAGGGAAGAGAGATAGGGGAGAACTTAACCTAGAGGGGAGGAGTGGGGAAAAAAGAGAGAAGAATGGAGGAGGAGAGGAGGTGGATGGGTGAGGAAGAGATGGAAGAGGAGAAAGGGGAGAGAGGAGGAGAAGAGCAGGGAGGGAGGGAGGAGTAGGCAGAAAAATTTATGTGGGGTGGAAGCAGGAGCATTCCCAGAGGGATGTTAGATGTGAGCAAAGTAAGGTTTTGAAGGTAGAGTGGCTAGCGGTGGTATGGATGGATGATGGTAGGGAATTCCACTGGCATGCTAAGGCAAAGTATAGGAGATTTTTGCCTGGTGGATGGGCAGGTTTACGGAATTCAATCAGATTCTGATTGTTAGATATTAAGAATCTGTCTGGAAGGTGCATTTTAAAGGTGGAAGAAAGGGAGGGGCAGAGGGAGGGACTGAAGATGAGTTTGTGGCATGAATGAGTTGAATGTAGGTGAGATGATTAGGTAGCTCTAAACAGTTTAATTTATGAAGGCCAATACAGTGATGGGTAGATGATTTGTGGTTTGAAGCAAACCTGGCAATTTTATTATAACAGGAAGAGAGTTTTGAGTTAAGATAAAATTGTAGGTTATAAGGAGTGGGGCACCATATAGGAGAGAAGGGATGAGGTATGTGGTAGAAAGAGTGAACTTGGTAGAGGGAGTGAGGTAGCGATTTTGGCGGTAGAGCATACCCAGTTTCTGATGTTTTTTTTATATTTATTTGTAGATGGGTGTTGAACTTACGCTGGTCATCTATGAGGACACCTAATAGTTTAGCCTCAGGTACTAATTTGAGGGAAGTATTGTTCAGGCTAGTGATGGAGAATGAGTTGTTGTCTATGGTGGATGCTTTAGAAGGAGTAAATATCCTGTTTAGTTTTTTGAAGCATTGAGTGCTATGTGGTTATCTAATATCCACTGTTCAGTGATAGAGAAAGCGTGTTGGGTTAGTTTTATGAGGGTGGAGGTGGCAGAACATATGATAGTGGAATCATCTGCATATTGAACGAGTTTTGCATGAGGGATTGAATGGTGGAAATCATTAATGAAAATATTGAATAAAGGGGGACCTAGTATTGAACCCTGTGGTATGCCTGTGGGGATGTTAAGGAATGAGGAGGTATCTTTTTTTTCCATTTCACTGCTTGTTGACTATTAGAGAAGTAACTGGTAAACCAGTTAAGGGAGGAGAGGGATAGATTTAGACTAGAGAGCTTAGTTGGGAGAAGGTTAAGAGAGATGGTATTGAAGGCCTTTGAGAGGTCTAGGAGGAGGGTAGATATGAAACAGCCAGAGTCGTGGGCTTTGTTAACAGTTTTGAGGAATGAGAGAAAAGCAGTGGTAGTGCTGTGGCCAGGTCTGAATCCATGTTGTGTGGGGGTTAGTAGGTGATTGTCTATAAGACAGGGTAGAAGTTGTAGGTGAATACATTTTTCAAGGATTTTAGAGATAGGGGATAGGATGGTGATGGGTCGAAAGTTTGGAATATTGTTATTGTTGCTTCCTTTGTGTAGGGGAATAATAATGGCCTTTTTCCAAAGCTGGGGTATGTAGCCTTCTTGGATTGAGTGATTTATTAGGACACAGATGGGGAGGGTGATGGCTTTGGCAGCTATCTTTAGAAAGTAGTAGGGTATGTTATCAGGGGCATTGGAGCAAGGTTTTAATTTCTGGAGAAGTTTTTTATAACAGACATTGGAATAAGTTTTATAGAGAAAGGAGGAGGTGGTGATGTTAGGGGAGGAGGAGGTAGGGGGAGGTGAAAGAGAGGATGTAGATTTTTTAGTGAAGGATGATTTGTTTGGCAATTGAGTCGACGAAGAAAGAATTAAATTCGGTGATCAAATCCATGTCTGAGGCATCTGGATCGGGGCAAGGGTTTTCTTTTTTACTGGGGTTGAGGAGGGAGAAGATATCATTCCAGAATTTTATAGGACTTGTCTTGTGGCTAGTTTGGAGTAAGGAGAAATAAGCTTTGCGGTCTGCTATAATAAGCTTTTTGACTTTGTTGCGAAGTGTCGAAATGGTTATTATGAATCTTTAGTATTCATAATAACCACTGAGCTGCCTTTATTGGATTGTTTTATAACAATATTAGTACTTCATTCTAAGGTTTTAGTGCTTTATTCTTATTGAGTCAAATTATAAAACTTAATTTTGAAATTATTATCATATAATTGCCATAGGTCCTGTTCACATATACTTTCAAAGGCTACTACAACAGGGAAACTACTGGGTGCAAACATACCAGATTTCTTAAAGTTCTTACTTATAGTCTCAGCAGTGTCATTGAAAATCAACTTTAAATTAATACCTCTTGTAAAAAGCTTCATATCAGACAAAGCCTCAATGATAGTATCCATGCTTGAGGGGATAAATTGTAGTTTTACTTAATACAGAGACATCATCCAGGGTCAGTTCTAAATCCGATAGATTAACTACACTTAATGTGTCCATTCTATTTGTTAACTTGGATGATTCTGCTTTCTTTTTCTCTGCGGACTGCTGTACTTCCATTTCACTGCACTGCCATACTTTCTCCCCAGGCAGAAATTCTCACTATTTAAAGTCTACACTGATTGTTGCTATCAAATAATAAGATTATCATATTAGTTTGAGTTAATCAAGTACAGGAACACCCAGGACTGTGGTTCTATTCATTAATCACTCCAGTTAGTAGAAATATATGATGGCCTAGATCTTCCTATAATTTCATATAAAACTTAACAGGATTTCTTACATAATGAGAGGCAAACTTACGGATCTGACCTCCATCAACAGTACATTAATCCGATAATTGCTAGTCTCATTGGGGAGGCCATAGGATAGTTAGACCTATAAGACTTAAAAGGTGCCTACTTCTGGATACATTTTTTTGGAAAGAAGAAGAAGAAGATTAAATCTCTTAGAATTATTTAAATATCTTTTTTTTAATCTAAGTGGAGCATTTCTTAATAATGATGATACCAAAGGGGAGAAGTTAAAAGGAATAGGCTTGGGCTGCCGGTTTCCCTGGATCTCCATAATAGCTTGCCAGAGACTACCTATCCTTGTAAATGTAATAGTTAATCCATATGTTCCACAGATCTATTTTGGCCTATTGAACTTTTTACAGTACAATTTGTTTTGATATTATAATAATTTGATATACCTTCAAATGTTTGACTAAGATATTAAATAAAGGTGTATAAGAATAATTAAAACACAAAGCATTCTGTATACATATGATGACAGCCTTAAGGGTCCTGTGTCACACTGTTTAATCATATAGGATTGTATCACGTGTTTATACCCTGAAAGTAGACATCGCTGACTCAGCCATACAATGAGTAAGGCTTTCAGGCAATGAAATGTTTTGACTGGCTTTAAATTGATAAATTGAAAAGAAACTCATAATGTTTTTTAAGTCCTTCTAGTCTTTTCATTTGAGAGCTTATCTCATTAATGTCTCTTTTCTTTTTTAATAAAGAAATTGTCACCAGTTGCTTTAAAAAAATATGTAGGATAAATACATTTCTGGAAGCAAAAATGCTGTTTAAGATAAAGCTGCTTTGTCTCATTGTGCTGCTGTGAGACAACTCTGTTTATAGTCATTTGTAACTGATATAATAACATTTTATGACTGACTAACTGTTTCTATATATGACAAACCACACTGTCTTCCATGTTCCTCAACTTGATCAGTTATGAAATGTTAACTCTTCACTGGCTTCACTCTAACACTATAACACAACTATCCAGATCTTCTTGAAATCAGATTAATAGTTCAGATAAAGGCTGCTGCTAAATAAAACTGGAATTAGCAATACATTGTTAACTTATAAAAAGGAAACAAATTCATTGTTAACACATCAAGGGAAGACTGACATGAAAGTGAAATTGCTCCTCTTAACCTTTTGGTTGCCACATAAGAAAAGGGATATATTGTGCCTGATTTGGACCTTTTGACTTCAACAGATTTCTTTAATGCAGATGGACATGTCCCACATATTCTTGAATCAGGGGGACAGAAGGTCTTTATTTAGTCATAAAGACATTTGCTAAAATGTCAGCATAACATTCCATATCCTATGAAGGATACTAAATAACAGAGATACTGTATTGTTGTGAAAGGTGTTTTACCCTGGGAATCAAATACTCTGTGTCAGTTATAAGTGTTACCAGTGACAATAGCATCAATACATTTACTCCAAAATGGATAGCTAGTCAACTACCAGCTGATGTCCATACTTCAGTTTGTTTGATTGTTGTTTGCATACACTGTTCTTTTTTAGTCAAAATGTCTGAAGACAGCATTAATGAAAAAAGTTTGGTATTAAAAAAATACTAAAATGGAGACATGATAACCTGCATAAACAGCTTTGAGGTAGGCCTTTCTTAACAGATAATGGCTATACCAGACTTTATAACAAAAGTACAAATGAGAAAGTACACCATTACTAATGTACTGGACATTTGCATCATAGGTTCATAGGAGGTTACTAGGCTAATAGCCCTAGGGCCTTTACAAGCATAGCCATGTAATACCTGTGTTCCTTAATTGACCATTGTTAGATAGTTTGGTTGTTTGTAGAGTGAATTTATGATCAGCACCAGCTGTCTCTGTCCATGATGGACATAGGTGCCACCCCAGGGGTGAATTTGCAGTCTTCCATCCAGTTGTCCAGGTTGCACTTAAATAGGCTCATTGAGGAACTTTGCTTAACATGAATTGGGAGTTTATTCCGGAGTAGCAGCAGTCTCTGGAAGACATATCTGTCTCTCCAGCATGTTTTGTTTAAGTCACAGGCTAAGCTGAGATCCCTGACGTGAGTGTTTCTTGCCCCATTTGATTTGCAGATGTGCATTATTTCCATTAGCGTATAGTCACGGATTGCTCTGGAGGCCAGGCCAAAGTCACCTCTCAGCAGCCTGTAGGATACAGAGTACAGTGACACGGCTTTCAATCTTTCCATGTAGGTCATGTTTTGGATTCCCTGAATTCTCTTGCTCAAGAACCTCTGCAGTCTCTCCAGTTGCTGCATGTGTCTGGTGAGGTGCATGCAAAAGGGAGCATTGTACTCTATTAATACTTGAATGTTGATTGTCTGTTGATACTGTGCACTCTGTCCACTATAGATTCATATTAAGTACTAGGATAGCTGTCCTTCTTGGCCATTTTATGGCTAGCCAATTTTCCAAAGATGAGAATCAAACCCTGTACCTTGTGTCTGTGAAGCAAACACCTTAGCTATTATGTAAATAGTAAATAAAAGGGTTGATGCTGCCCAAAACTGCATGAATGATAATCGTCTTGTGTTCTCCTATGTTTTTAAATAGTGAAAATGCATGCCACAATTATACTGGGAAAGTAAGAGTCACTATAAAAGGAATCAGAATTGCTGTGCCCTGCAGGGGTTGCCATAACTGTCTGTAGAAGCACTGAAATTCTATGTAGCCATTTAACACACATCAAAGTAATATATTTGCTCCCAATGAGGTAAACGCCTCTCGGTTGCGACAAAGTAACAATAAATCAGTCCAATAAATATAACCCAAAGGCAAACACAGCAAACCTGGAGATCCACTATATCAAATGGTTTTAACGGTCTGATGAAGCTAATGCGAAAGCGCTTACTTGTTGCATGCCAATAAACCTGTTTTTTATGAACGGAATACTTTTTGTGAACGGAATCTTTAGTATCCAGCTACGGAAAATTGATATACTTGGATTTCTTTTGATATACTGGATCTCCAGGTTTGCTGTGTTTGCCTTTGGTTATATTTATTGGACTGATTTAATACACATCCTCTAGAAATTCTAAAGAGCTTATTCCTCATAAATTGCAAGAGGCACTAAAGCTAAACTTAATGAAACAGAAAGAGATCAGGAGAGACAGAGACAAGACAAAGAAATAATGATCTCTAAATGTTTGCTTCACTATAGAAGGGAACAACTCAGTCTAACTTTAGTAGATCACCATGTTTTAGACTGCTAAAGCCAGCAGTTTAAAATGCAAAACAAACTAATTTCCAGATTATCATCAACATTATTTTCCTTATTCTAGGTGTTACTCTAATGTCAATCATCTTCAAATCACCTTATGTGGGACTTTTATATTTATTTTAATGTCCTGGAAACAAAAAGTTTTTGATGTCTGCTTATGTGACTTTATTGTTTTACATGACTAATTGGCCTGAACACTTATATAGTTAACTTATGAATTATCTATCCCTTTTGAGTTCTGCTGATTTTTTTTAGGTAAAATTGGACAGTTCCTGATTATGAAAAGGGCAAGCTTCCTGCTAAATTTATTTTTTATTCCTCTTCAGTCTTTGTGTTTCTTTTTTATTGCAGAATTCACCTCCCTGCATAAATATATTAATATACATTTACATAAAATTGTCTTATACACAAAAATTTTAATCTTTATTCAACAAAGCTTTCTTCAAAATGTAGGTTGGTATTCATAGTCATTGCGAGAATTTGTTCGGTTATCTGCTCTATTCATGAATGAGCATAGCTAGGCCATGATTCATAGAGGCCATTTACTGTAACACATGATGTAAATGAGAAGTGATATAACCCAACATATTGTTATAAAGCCTACTGCTATTCATAGTCAAATATTGACACCATCCACACAGCATACTGTATTGTAATATGTCCATCATATAACTAAAACAAACATGTCATGATGTGAACTCAATAATCTTACCAAATATTCAGCAGTTTGCAATATTTCTAATATCATTTCTTACTTTAAAATGCCTGTGGTGTCCTAATTAATTTGCTACCTAACTCAAGTAACCCCAAATTAATATGCTGCAGTTAAAAATACAAGCAATAGGTGGCTGAACAATCTAAATTAGCCATAGGTGTAAGTGTGCATGCAAATGCGTGGTATGGAAGAACTACTGCAGCAGGGCTAGCCACCCAGCAGTGTAAACCTTGGCTCTATATGATTGTCACTGTTAAAGTAACACCCTGACCTTATGTGCAAAAATGGGAAAAAGGTGTTGTGGAGGGATGGTTGGTTGGATGAAACTTTCTAAAGTAAGTTCAGGGTCCTTTATGCATTTTGTATGCAACTGACACCCTTTTACATTTATCTGTTTGAATCATAGTGAAACATAAACATGCATGGTACCTTCACTTCAAATAAAGCATATTTTCAGGCACATATGCTTTTGCCTCTGCAATTATGTAATCAGTGTAAATGACATCCACTGAAGACATTTGCATACTGACACAGCAATGCTTTTCACAGGTTACCATTAAACACAATCAGAGCCCAGAACAATGAATACTGCCTCTAATCTTTCTTAAACAAATACAACACATACAGCAGTTAAATGACTCATTCATAGCATGTGGGATGACGTGCCTCATGTCCACTACTCTGTGATTTCCCTTACTCTGGGAGCTTTTGTCAAATGAATAAGTCCATACGATGATGAACACGAAATAATGTAAGGAAAGAGGTTCAGCTCATTAAGACATCGCATACTGGAATATTATGTTGCCTTGTAGGATTTTCAGAATTATATAGCTTTTCATTTGGCTCTTCAGTTTGAATGAACTACCACTACAACAATTATATGATAGTTCATTACATGGTTTGTATTCCTCCGTAATGACATCAGTGTTGCATTATGTAACAGCTGAGTGTTTTAAACTTCCAGGAATAATGTTATCAAATAATAAGAGAACCCATGATTGTTACTGTTAAGAAGTGGCTAATTTACAACAATCCTGATAATAATAATAACTAAAATGTTTCTAGTCTTTGAGGAAGCCTAAGTAAAGTCATTCTTACTGTGCATGATAACAGGCAGCCTGCTGGGTACCTTAAATTTATATAGGTATTATAATATTATATACATTTTCTTCTGTTTAACACCATCACAAATCCTTCAACATGGAAATGATCTCTGCTGTGTTCCACTGAAATTTTGAGGTGACTCAGTAGTGCACAAATACACCCACAGACTAACTGTAAAAACTGTTTCCATTTGGATCAGCTACCTGATGGCTGATTTTCTTTCTATTGCCTTCCCACATTCATTGTTTTCATTTCAAAAACCATAAAATCAAGGTGTTTATCTTCATAGCAGCTTACTGCTTTATAGTGTCTGTAGCACCTCTAAAATGTATTGAAGACAAGTGTCTTTCAGCTTGTGAAGTTCATTCCTGCTCTCTTAGGTTCATAAGTTCATAGGTACTTGCTAGGCTATTGATCTGTGAGAATCTTAAGAAGCTTAGCCTTATATTCCCATGGTAGTTTTTACCCCTTATATTTTGTGTATTAATAACCCATCGGCAGGAGGATAGGATCCGATGAGACACTATATGTGACACTGAGGTCACCTCTTAGTAGCCTGTATGATACTGAGAAGAGTGACAAAGCTTTGTGAAGGTTTGCATAGTTTTTCTGACTTGGGTCCCTGGTTGTTTTAGTGAGAAAATGTTGTTGTCATTCTAGATGTAGAAAGTGTTTTACAAGTGCATAACAAAAAAGGCATTATATATACAATGATTAGCTTAATTACAGCCAAATATAGTGGAATGATTACACCATGGACCTGGATATCATAAGATGTGCAATGAAAAAGAACTTCCTTACAATAGTGGACATGTGGTGATCAAAGGGCAGTTCTTTGTTAACATAGGTTCCCAGGTTATTGTACTGTGATGTGTTGTCAATGTGACAGTTACAAGAGATGTAATATTGCAAAGGATAGTATTACATATTTCCTGGCATGTAGTTTTAGTCCATGGTTTTCATACCAACTATTTGTATGGGAAAGGTCTTCTTGTAGGATCTTGGTATTCTCTGGGGAGTTTGTAATGGTACTGAGTTTGCAATCATCTGCACACTTGGTCAGCTATAACCTCTTAACATTAACTTTGACCTCTGAGACGTAAATGCTAAAGAAGAGTGTCTTGAAGGTGTGTAACTGTGTAATCAGATACTTCAACAGCCAGGCAACTCTTCAAGACACAAAGCCAACAAGTTTAACTAAACAAACAGCAAAAAAAAAAAAAAAAAAAAACCACTAAATTGACCAAATGTTTATAAGTGCAGAAATTTGAAATAATTTCCTAGATATTTTGTAAAGTTTAAGCTGGAAAATGCAAGTAAAAAATCTCTCAACACATATACTTAGCACTCTGTTCTGGAAGTCTTGGGAATGACACAGGTCAATGTAGAACTGTTAAAGTTGGTCCAGTGGATATTTAAGGGACTAGGTAAGATTTGACTGTCTTTGATGCATCTGAGAAGTGGAATGTTTGTGTTAGGACAATGTAATATGATTATCAGCAGTCCTCATCTTGCTCCCTGGCACTTTTCATTTGCGTATCTTTTTGATCATAAATTCTAAAAATTACATAGACACAACAAGGAGATAAATATGCACTATATGCTTGAATAATGGCCATCATCTGTGATACTTAAAAAGGCTTCATCCTTCACATACAGATAGGTGTTAGAATTATAACACTGGATCCGCAGGATTTGACATAACTCTGAATGAACTCATTACTGTTCAGTGCAGGTGTGCCAACAGTAATTAAAACCTGACTAAAATTAGTTTACATGTACACACAATTACACACACACACACAGACACACACAAACACACACACACGCGTGCGCACACACGTGCACACATGCACACACACGCACACACACGCACACACACACACAAACACACACACACATGTACACACACATGCACACACACACACACACACACACACACACACAGAGTCACAACCATATCAATCATACATACACTGACATGAAAACATATGTTTGGTATGTGGTAGATGGTAGTCCAATTAAATTTTACTGAAACCACTTTCAGTGACATTGGATGTTTTTATCTTTTCTCCACAGCTGTGCAACATTACACTAGGCATGTATAAGTCTGGGGGAGTGAGGAGTTTCACACAGCCTTGCCCCCCTGAAAAAACAACTTAGTCTAATTCACAGAAAGTGATTTCAGAGAAATTTCTTCAGACATTTGGTCACTGAAGTTGTTGATCTATTGACATGTCCACAGACTCCACTTCCCTTCTGAGTGTGTATCACACTTCCAAAATACCTTTGCATCTAATATTCAATCATACACCCTGAACATATTTCAGAAATACAAAACAGTGAAAATCAGTTTAGCCATATTTCTATTAGCTAACTACCCCTTCAGCAATCTACTCCTCTTATTTATGCACCCTATTTACAAATATACCCCGAATGTGACTAATTTCATAGCACTTAATGTTCTCTACTGTACATTGTCAGATGCTGCACTGTAATGTATGTAATATTTTTAAGTTTCTGTGTAACTGTAACAAATTACTTTTCATTTCTAAAATTTTTGCTGATTACTTGTAAGTTCATTGCTGAAAAATTAATCCTGAACCTTTATGGCTCAGTCCATCTAACCTTTTCCCCACTGTAGTGCGATCTCAGAGTTGGTATATTTAATTTCTGGGGGGGTGCATGGGGGGGCTTGCTCCCCCCTGCAGAAACATAGTACAAAGTGTGTTTACTACATTGGTGTTGACTTAGGTGGAGGGGATGTTATTTACATGTGATTTGTAGGTTTAGAAGTTGTGGTGCAAAGTTTCAATGTTAAGAAGTTCGGTGTTATGAGTTTTTTTAGATGTTATGGTCTCAATGTTTTGAGCTTCGATGTTATGAACTTTAGAAGTTTTGAAGGGGATCCATATATACATATATATATATATATATATATATATATATATATATATATATATTGCTATTAGGTCAAATATGACTAATGATGTTTTTAAGGCAGGTAATACACAGTATGCCTTGTCCTTATTTTTCCCTCTGTAATACTTACAGCTATGTCTTTATTTATGAAGGCAAGTGTCCCTCTGTTCAAGTACTCATCCCAGCTAGCTATTAGACTTTTATGTTCATCTATACCTATGCCATTCGCTTTATCTGTAAACTAGGCTTTAGCTGTAATGCAAGTTTGTATTCATATTCTGAAAAGAACATTTCCCACATTTTCTGCCCCCCCCCCCAAAGATATGGATATTAGCCCTGAATCTATTATTTGCAGATTTCATTACTTTGGGTCATACTCTTAAAAAAATCCTCTGCATTATTTGGTGTCATAAATATTAACATTTTTAATAAAAAGGTCAAGATTTATGTACCCACTGGATTTAATTGTATGTCACTGTTGGCATATAAAATATCTCTAAAAATAAAACAGAATTTCCAAAAACAAGATGATTTGTAACAATATCCTTTATATATGCTCATTAACTTAATCAACCATGACTAATTTATTTTTATTTTATATTTTTTGCTGCATGGTAAGATTATGCTTTCTATTATTGCAGTCCTTATGAATAACATGTCTAATCAAAATCCAGTTTGCTCAATATACTTTTTTTTTCTGAATGTGTACAACTACTAGTCTTTGTATGTTTATATATTTTTTCTGTCAATATAATTGGCCAAGCACACCCAATATTTAACCATCTGTTTCCTTTTTTAAGCAAATATTAACTTTTCTCGTTGTGAATTTATAGATTCATAGAAGAACTGCACTTAGGTGTATTGGTCAATATGGAAGCCAGCCAAAAACATTCTTACATGAAAACATTTGTTAACAACCCATTTGTTCTGTAAAAAGATCCCATTCTGGTTGCTGACATCATGCTGTACAGTATCAGTAGGGAGTTAGAAATGCTACTCTATTAGTACTTTAGTAACTCCATGTGAAGGAATAATGACTGCAAAGCATCTGTGTCTGTGAGTTTTACTGTTTGAATTTACTTCATGTGGGTGTTTATGAAACCACTGAATTTGTAAAAGTCTAATAGGTCTGACCAATAGGGTCTGTTGAAGCTCCACACCCATGGTAGAGGGTGCCTCCTAGTAGTCTATACAATACTGTGAAGAGGGACAAGGCTTTGAGATGATCTACATAGTGTTTGTGATTTAAGCCATTCATTATTTTAGTGAGAAAGCATTTTGGTTATTCCAGTTATTCCAGTTATGACACTTGTTTGGACAGATACCTAATGAAACAGGCATTATACTCAATGATTTCGAATACAGTGGAGCAGTTACATCCCTGGATTTAGACACAATGCCACTAGATATATAACAACCAACGAAAAAGAACTTCTTTAAAACAGTCGATAGATGTGATCAGACAGTCCTTTGTCAACACAGGTTCCCTAACTACAAAATCAATTTCAGATGTGGGATAATTACAAGGGGAATCATGCTTCCCAAATGATTCATTTATACACTTCTTGGCATTTAGTTTTTATCCCATAGTTTTGGCATCAACTATTTGTTTTGGCAAGTTCTCTTGCAGGATCTTGGTATGCTCTGAGGAGTTTATAATGGCACCAAACTTGTAGTCATCTGCA